>NW_005871300.1:1157436-1170406 GCF_000147115.1 Myotis lucifugus
CAACCTGTCAGTGAAGTGATAATTGTGTAAATACTATAGTTTTATTATTGAAAAAATATGGTATGCCTAAGATAAAAATAATTAGACTCTTTGTTTTAATATTTGCAGCTATCATAATTTGCTGTGTGAGTGTGTGTGTGTGTGTGTGTGTGTGTATGTGTATGAGAGAGAGAAAAAGAGAGAGAGAGAGAGGAAATAGATGGGGAATTATTGCATACCTGTATTAGTCATTTAAAAATTCATATGCTGTACTTAAATATAAGAATTCATCAGTTTATCATAATTAGTGATATAAAGTTCCAGTGTTTTGTTTTGTTTTCAGATATACTGACAGTCAGTGCTAGTCACATGGTGTATAGAAAAGCAATTTGTTTGAATTTAGTACATTATAGACAGCAGAAGTTTTCATCTGTTCCATATGAACACAAGTTAATATTATCAGAAGAATCTAGGTTTACATAAATGGAAAATTGTCTAATTTAGCCTACTGCCATAAATGCATCACATCTTATTTAGCTCCACTCCCTTTTCCTCAATCTCCTTTTGATACTAACTTTTCATATATTTACTGATTATTAAAACTTCTACCAAGGTATTTGTATTAAAAGATATGGGAGATATTGGCTTTCTTTTAAATAATAGATCAAGAGATAAATCAACAGAAAAATTGAATTTTGAAATTTATATGTTACTGCTATTTATTTCCTCTGTGAGATGTAGAATTAGATATATTAATGTATACTTAAGAGAGCTCTCTTAAAGCAATATTTATAAGTTTAATACATTTTGAAATTTAAATACCTTGTGGATCATTATAAACTAGACAGTTAGTTTGCTTATTCTTTACACTAAATCAAAATTCATAGCAGCACAATTTACAATAGCTAAGATTTGGAAACAGCCTAAATGCTCATTAACAGATGAGTAGATTAGAAAACAGTGGTATATCTACATAATGGAATACTACACTGCTGTAAAAAAAGGAGAAATTCTTACCATTTGCAACAGCATGGATAGAACTGGAGAGCATTATGCTAAGTGAAAAAAGCCAGTCAGAGAAAGATAAATACCACATGATCTCACTCATTTATGGATTATAAAGAACATTATAAACTGTTGAACAAAAATAAATAGAGGCAAAGAAGCATTGAACAGACTGTCAAACTACAGCAGGAAGGCAGGGGAGGGTTGGGGGGGATAAGAGATCAACCAAAGGACTTGTATGCATGCATATAAGCACAAGCAATAAACGCAAGACATTGGGACGGGGGCGGGGGTGGGGAGCAAGAGCCGGAGGGTAGGGGAGGCCAGGAGGTCAACGGGGGGAAAAAAAGTAGACATATGTACTACTATTTATAATACCTTAAACAAACAAACAAAAAATTCATAGAGGTGGGGATTGGGCATTCATTTTGCCCTCCCCTCCAAAATCCACAGGCTCTTGTTACAATTAATCCTAATCAAATATATATATATATATATATATATATATATATAATTGGCAAAAATTTATTTAGGTTAAAACCTTTTTTTCATACAGTGCAAAATATAACTTGAGTATAGGTATGAAGTTTGTTTATCTTTGTAAATGTACTTATATAATAAGGGATGCATACAGAAATTTAATTTAGCGTGTTAAGAAGGGAAAGAAGAGAAATAAAATCTAGAGGAAATGTGCTATGGAGCAGGGCAAAATGGGTAGGATACTGAATTATGAAACCCTGGTCTAAATGACAGATGTGGGTTTCTGTTTCTGATACCATCAACTAATAACGTGGTTGATCAAGTATTATTAAGCATTTAAAATTACTCTCAGATTGAAGTGGGTAAGTTGACATAATGACTAGATTCTATAGGGACTTAAATAGTAATTGAATGGTGTAAAAACTCATGTGTTTGAATTCACTTGTGATGCACACACATTCAAGTGACACATACAGAGTAATAAATTATCACTTGGCACCTGCAAGCAAAGATGTCAACTTCATGCATTGAAAATAGGGAAGTTCTACAGTTTTTTGGCAACTTTATCAAGTAAAATCATTTCTTTCTTTTCTTCCTTGGGAAATTAATGCCTCTTCTAGGATATATCTTCCCTCCTTCCAATGTGTATATTAATACTCTTCAATGAAAATATAGGGCATTTAACAAAGATCGCTATGTGCAATACTGTATTTAGTGTTTCTATTTCAATTTTTTAGGATGTTAATTTATATGAAAATAAATTACCTTGAGGAGTTTATGATAAATACCCAGTGCATTTCTGTGTTGGAAGAACATGTGAAGGTGCTCATATGTTCTAAGATGCTGATGGCCTTAGTTAGCACCAGTTTGTAGCGATTTGAGAAGTTTCTGAAAAATTGACTTCCTTCCTTCATGAATTCTATGGTTTGATTCCACTTAGTTTTTGTTGCTTACAAAAATGAGAATTTTGAGGTGGATTTTTAAATAAAAAGATTGTTTGAGTTTGGCGTGTGCCAGCTGTTTCATAATGAAACCACAAAATAAAATCTAAAATCATTGAAATGTACCTGAACACAATGCAGTTTGGTGTGTGATGATAGGAAATTGTGTTACGTGGAGGAGGGCCATAGTTTGAGATTAAAACACAATACACATACAAATTTAAAAATAGAAATCTTGTTTAAAGCTGCCTATCAAAAGAGTCTAAGCAATTATGAATTTTTAGTGTAATTTTTTATTACAAGTAACTCACCATTTTTGAAGATCTGCAACACTATGATTTGTAGAAATGTTCCCATTTTGCAGAAGAATTTAAGAATTGAAATGTCTTAAGTTTGTCTCAGGCATTGAATGTTGTATTAACAAATTAAATTAAGAGGCAGTTTCTTGTAGAGCATTCTTTTCCAAACATTTTAAGCCTAGAATCTTTTTTAAATAAAATTTTGTGTAACCCCCCCCCTAAAAAAAAAATAAGCACTTTAGGTCCTAATGATCACAGCGAGAAGCATTTTCTTGCACTTATCTAAAATGATAATATTATGAATATACTCTGTTAACAAGAACCTAAATTCTTCTGGTCAGCAATCATGACTTTTTCAGGTGTGTTTTTTAATTTGCCATTGCTGCAAAATCTTTCAAATATTTAGATTTTCTATGCTCTGAAGCACATCCTGATAAAGATCAGAGGTTGAATCCTTTTAGTTGAAGTAGTAAAAACTAGAAAAATTTGTTTGGGAAACTAATATTTATTGGTATATGTCAGAGATTTGGCTGAACTGTGGACTCCTATAAGCTGGTCTCAAAGGCACAGGAGGAATGTCCAGGAAACCAGAAAGGTGCTTTGAGGCAGAAAGGCATGACATAGTCTTGGACTAAGCTTTCCCCTCATTATTTCTCAGATGAATTTTAACTTTATTTAAAAACTCAAATAAGATATGAATGTGATTTTAAAAAATTATACATTTGTTGGGATAAAGCGGTGGAGAGGAGAGGGACTTTTTTTAGACTGAAGCCAAATACTATATTGTAATACAGCACTCATGTGACTCCTCTTCATTTTATTTATTTCCCTTGGAAAAGAATACTTTCTGTCTATACGTTATCAACTAGTTTCGAAGCATAACATTTATTTTAACAAAGAATTATTTTATAGAGATAATTTTATCTGAAGTCTGTAGACTAGCACTAAAATAGTCAAGGTAATAGTATTTAATAAACAAATATTTTAATGGCCATAGAAATTCTGACATACCTATTAGAGAGGTTTCCTGAATGCCATGTTTATTTCCCAAACATCTGTTATCTTACTAGAAAAAAAATATGTCATTAAAGCTACTTTTTAAAAACCAAGTATAAAAGTATAGTACTATACAAAGGTCAACTCAAGATTAATCTTTGTCCTTAAATGAACAAAAATTTGTTACAACTATTTTTACATTTATTTCATTGTGATAAAGAAACACGGTAATAATTATAATAGAAAAGTTAAAAGTTACTCAGAATTTCACTAATTTAATATAACTCAGGATTATATTCTGATCTCTGTTTATAGTGTAATTCATATCCTGAAGACATGTATATTTAGTGCCAAAACCTCCGTATAAATAACAATTATCAGTAGAAGCAACTATGGAAATGCTCACATTTAGCCTCTTTGTTATAGGGTGAATTTTATGTCAATAATTGTTTAAAGATTTTCTTTCAATTCTTGGTGAAAAGATGCAATGGCAACTTTAGAGAATTCTGAGTACTATGCCAAGTGCCTCGTAAGTATCACATTTTGTTTCTAAAATCCAGTTTGAATTCTGTATTGACACTGCCAGGCAGCTTTAATGAAAATCATCTCCCAGGCAGCTGCATCCTCCACTTCACTTTTAGTCACAGCAGCCCTCTTGATTAGCCCCTGCAGGAGCTGCCACAAGACTGAACCTAAGTCTGCTCTCCAGAGTCACAGACGTGTGTAACACAAGGCCACTAGTTATCAAAATTCATGAGCGCAACGTGATAACCTTTCTTTTTAGCTTAATCACTTTCTGTGCTCAGAATAGCCATAGATGTTCACATAATATGCATTGTCTAAGAAGTTCAAGGATAAGGCTAGTAATTTGTAATTATTATAGGCAGTGTAGAAAAGCATGGAGAGTTAAAATAACAGAAGAAACCATAGCCCCATAAGGTTTTCATTCTAATCTTTTGTATTTAATCGCATGCACTTACACTTTTGGTTTCCTGAAGGTTTTTTCTGTATAACTCAACAGGTGCTAGAACTGCAGCGTTCTTTCCAATTCTTACATAAAAGGGCACAGCATGGTGGTGAGGTTTTATTTAGAATAAATTTTACCATCAAAGAGTCTAAATGAACAGTCCTTATGCTGGCACTATTTTTTATGAGCATGCAAGGTTTTATTATGATACAGTTGTAAGTTGGTGCTTTGTTCCTTTTTATTTAACTTGCTATAAAGCCTTAGATTCTGATTAGTTATTCTTGACTTAAGGAAAAAAATTTCCTTCATGGGTGTGTGAGCATGAACCTGTGTATATGTGTGTATGCTCTGTGTGCACTCAGATCATGAGTAGACTGGGTCTTCAATGGCCCTAATAAGTTGGTGAGCAAAGGCATACCAGAAAGTGGCAAACATACAAGGCTCTACATGGGGAGCACACTATTAAGAGACCAAAGAAAACATTATTGTGCCAAGCCAGCTCAGCCAAGGGTTCCGCAAGCCTGAGGGAGGGTGGTGAAGGATGTAGAAAAGACAGACACAGAGAATAAGCTGGGTCTAGGGGGATCTTCCTGTGTCTGGCTGAGGCCACAGAGAGAGAGAGAGACCCAGAGGCAAGCTGAGCCTTTATTTTATAGCCAGAGGTAAACAAGGTAGAGGTCACCATAGTTACAGTGTTCTTGTGTGAGTTTCACTTGTTTTGGCAGCACTTGCTGCACCTCCCACAGCCCATTAGCTACCTAGGAAGGATCTAGGGAGCGTCATAAGGTCAAGCCTATTATGCTAAGAGGACTGTGCCCTCTAAGCTGGGACTTGTTTGTGGCTTTGCCAACAGGTCAGTCTGAGGCTTAACCCTATAGCCGCGCCCTACACATTATGGCTTGGAATGTGTAAGGAAGATATGTTGGAGAGGTAAGATTTGTGTATTGAAATAAAAATAAAAGTTGAAAGGCAAAGATGAGCACAAAAAACAAAGAAGCTGTGGTAGGAATTTATGTGGCATCACAACATGCCTGTAAGTAGCTCTATATAAGTCAGATATAATTGGAGGTCTTAAAAGGCTCTAGGTCAACTTGAAATACAGCATAGATAACTGATGTAAGAGAAAATTCTAGATTCTGGGTTCCCTAGGTTTTGGAATGGGTAGAAGTAAAATAATAATAGAAGTTGATGTTTATTAAATGGGTAATGTTTTAAGAGAAAGCAGCAAGGAAAATAAATTTTAAAGTGATTTGTGTTTGTGAAAAATGAGGGGAAGCTGAGCACTAACCAAAGCGGAGAGTGGGTAAAGCCATGCTTAGGCTACACATGTGAGAAGGGGACTGAGGGAAGGGAAAGAGTGTCAGAAGAATGGGGAGAGAGAGAGAGAGAGAGAGAGAGAGAGAGAGATGGGTGTGGTTCCTGGGACCTTCCAGCAAAACTGAGGCTGAAATCCACAGCAGTGGTACACATTGCTATGTGGGGGAACTCTCAGAATTTGAGCAGGGGAGGTAGAGTTCCCCCAATCTAGATAGTCATCATAGGCAGAGTTGGTCATTAGATAAAATAACATTGTTGTATACAGTAACAATGTAGGTCTCAAATAGCACAATGTGGTTGGTGAGGAATGGGGTCTGCATTGGGAGAAAAAGAAGTATTTCAAGATCCAAACCATTTCAGTAGGTGAGTAGGTCACAGGAAAGGGCCCTCCTGCCCTCTAACCCGATTTAAGTAGTTTTTCCATCACTCCAGTGAGGCTGAGCTGTTTGGGAGGTGTGTGGGCTCTGGAGTGTGCCGACAGAGGAGCACTCACAAACCAGGTGGATACTGAAACATGAGAGGAGCATTGAAAATCTGGGACAAGCTCTAAGAGGGTGAGATAGATCAGTAATGTGAAACAATGCTTAGAATTATGGGAGATGAGGAAAAACACTATTTAGAGTCTAGGAGTTGATAATACTTAATACATAGTTTTAGTGCTATTAAAAGAGGAAAGACAAGGATGAAATTTTTGAAGAGCAAATGAATTCAAGAAGTGTAAATACCCCAATATAATCTTTGCTATCAAAATTAAGAAAAAGCAATACTAGTGTGTCTTTCAGGAAAAACAGAGTAAAGATAAAATGTCAGTAGAAAAAGAGGGCTATATGTTAATATAGTAAATCTTAAAATCAGATGAGTTGAATTACAAAGGGTAGAGAAACCCTGCTGGAACAAATAGCCCAGCTTGGCAGATGCTTTAAGAAAGCACTAATAGCCAAACCGGTTTGGCTCAGTGGATAGAGCATCGGCCTGCGGACTGAAAGGTCCCAGGTTCGATTCCGGTCAAGGGCATGTACCTTGGTTGTGGGCACATCCTCAGTGGGAGGTGTGCAGGAGGCAGCTGGTCGATGTTTCTCTCTCATCGATGTTTCTAACTCTCTATCCCTCTCCCTTCCTCTCTGTAAAAAAAATCAATAAAATATATTTAAAAAAAAAAGAAAGCACTAATAGGTAATGGTAAGGATTCTGAATAAACAAGAGGAAGGTTCAATAAACGTTTCACAAGCAATTTATTGAGCATCTAGTAGTACCAAAACCTGTCTAGATACGGAGATATAAAATGCTAGTCAAAGTGCTTGTAGGTACAGAGGGTTAAGGAATGCTAATAGAGTATGGTGTGGTGGAGGCATAGAGTGAAGTGAGGGTACAGTAGTGGGACATCTAATCCCACCTGCACTTGCAGAAGGAGATCATGGCTAATTTCTGGAGGTATGGAGTTAAAATCTTCAGAGAATTTCTCCCAAGTTCAGGGATATGGATAGTCAGCATATAATATTTATATTATACATAAAATCTATATGTTATCCTATATAATAAAAATGTAATATGCTAAGCGTCCAACCAGTCAGTCAACCAACCAGTCGCTATGACACGCACTGACCACCAGGGGGCAGATGCTCCTACTGGTAGGTTAACTTGCTGCTGGGATCCGGCTGATTGGGACTGGACTAGAGGGCTGGACACGCCCTGGAGCCCTCCTGCGGTTCCTCCCGGGCTGGACAACCCTGATGACCCTGATTGGGACTGGGCAAGATGACCACGATCAACCCCAATTGCTGGTCAGGCCAAGGGACCCCACCAGTGCACGAATTTGTGCATCAGGCCTCTAGTGTTATAATGTTATGTATGGAAACTAGGGCCCATTTAAAAATTGCCAGTGTTCCAAAGTTACCAAAAGGATTATCTGAGCAGTGGTGGAACATCTACCCTGACTTTTGTCTTGAAAGGTAAACCTTTACCTTGGAGCTCTCTCACTGATTTTTTTCTATTACATTAACCTTAAGGCTAATGGTATTCCCTTTAATACCTCACTATGAACTTACATGACCCTTCTATTCTATGCCTATAGTATACCAGAGACTAAGCTAAAATCCCTATAGTGGAATTTACTAAGGTATTAGTTGAGAATAAAAGGGAAACAAATTGAAAGTAGAGGTCAACTAAGACAGTTGGTTTTATTTATTTTTTATTAATTTTTTGGGAGGGTGACTGGTTAATAAAATCACACAAATTTCAAATGTACAATGCAATAAAACGTCATCTGCATACTGCGTCATGTGCTCATCATCGAAAGTAAGGTCTACTTCCATCCCCATTTCCCTCCTTTGTCCACTCCTACCTCCTCCATCCCCTTCCTTTTTCCTCTGCCTATTACCATACTGTTGTCTGTGTCTGTGTCACACACACACACACACACACACACACACACACTCTGTGTCACACACACACACACACACACACACACACACATTAATCCCTTCACCCCGAGCTCGACTCTTCTCTGACTGCTGTCAATATATTCTATACTTCCATACTTCTGTTTCTATTTTGTTTGTTAAATTATTTTGTTCATTAGCTTCCACACATAAGTGAGATCATATGGTAATTGTCTTTCTCTGACTAGCTTATTTCACTTAGCATAATACTCTTCAGATACATCCATGCTGTTGCAAAAGGTAAGATTTCTTTCTTTTTTACAGCTGGGTGGTATTTTATTGTGCAAAATGTACCACAGATTTTTTAATACACTCATCTATTGATGGGCACTTGGGCTGGTTCCATATTTAGCTATTATAAACAATACTGCAATGAATATAAGGGTGCATATGTTCTTTTGAATTAGTGTTTCTGGTTTCTCCTGATATTCCTATAAGTGGGGTCACTGGGTCAAAAGATAGTTCCATTTTTAACTCTTTGAGAAAACTCCATACTATTTTCCATAGTGCTTGTATGAGTCTGCATTCCCACCAACAGAGCACAAAGGTTCCCTTTTCTCCACATACTGGTCAGCACTTGTTTGTTGATTTGTTGGTGATAGCCATTCTGGCAGATCTGAGGTGATATTTCATTGTAGTTTTGTTTGCATATCTTATGATTAGTGACATTGAACATCTTTTCATATGTCTTTTGGACATCTTAATGTCCTCTTTGGAGAAGTATCTATTCAGATCTTTTACCCATTTTTAAATTTGGTTAGTTGCCTTATTCTTGGTGATTAGTTATATAAATTCTTTGTATATTTTGGAAATGAACCCCTTATTCATTGGTGAATATGTTCTTCTATTCTGTGGGTTGACTTTTCATTTTGTTAATGGTTTCTTTTGCTGTGCAAAAGCTTTCTGGTTTGATGTAGTCCCAGATATTATCAACAAAAATATTGCTATGAGAGATGTCTGATATTTTACTGCCTATATTTTCTTCTAGGGTTCTTCTGGATTTGTGACTTACATTTAAGTCTTTTATCCATTTTGAGTTAATTCTTATGTATGGCGTAAGCTGGTGGTCTAGTTTTATTTTTTGGATGTACCTGTCCAATTTTGCTGATACCATCTATTGAAGAGACTGCCTTTACTCCATTGTATATTCTCGCCTCCTTTGTCACTATTAATTGACCATAAAGGCATGAGTTTATTTCTGGGATCTGTTCTGTTCCATTGATCTATATGCCTGTTCTTATCCCAGTATCAGGTGGTTTTGATTGCAGTGGCCTTTAATATAGTTTGATATCAGGTAGTGTAATATCTATGACTTTGTTCTTCTTTATCAAGATTGCTGAGTCTTTCAGTGTCTCTTGTGGTTCCATATAAATTTTTGGAATATTTATTCTAGATCTGTGAAATATGACATTGGTATTTTAATAGGAATTGCATTAAGTCTGTAGAGTGTGTTGGGTAGTATGGACATTTTAGTGATGTTAATTCCTCTGATCCATGAACATGGTATATGCTTCTACTTATTTGTATCTTCCTTCCTTTCTTCAGTATTTTATAAATTTCTGAGTATAGGTCTTTTAGCTCCTTGGTTAAATTTATTCCCAGGTACCTTATTTTTTTGCTGCAATGGGATTGTTTTCTTAATTTCTCTTTCTAAAAGCTTATTATTGGTGTATAAAAATGCCACAAATTTCTGAATATTAATTTTATATACTGTTACTTTACAGAATTAATTTATTAGTTCTACTAATTTTTTTGGTGGAGTATTTAGGGTTTTCAATGTATAGTGTCATGTCATTTATGAATAATGACAGTTTTACTTCTCTTTCCAGTTCACTTGCCCTTTATATCTTCTCCTTGTCTTATTGCTGTGGTTGGAACTTCCAGTGTAATGTTGAATATATGAGTGGTAAAAGTGGATATCCCTATCTTTTTCCTAATCTTAGGGGAAACACTTAGTTTTTGCCCATTGAGTATGATTTTGACTGTGGGTTTGTCATATATGGCCTATTTTATGTTCATGTATGATCCCTCTATTCCTACTTTGCTGAAGGTTTTTACTAGTATATGCATATATGCATAACCCATGTCCACAAACAATAATGTGGTAGACCTGGGAGTGTGTGAGGAGGTGGAGGGGACCAAAGTGGTAGAAAAAGAGGACATATGTAATACTTTCAACAATAAAGATAATTTTTTTAAAAAAAGAATGAGACAAGAATATAATTAGATACGTTTAAAACCATAGTAGGGAGGTAATTCTAGAATAAGAATAATGACTTCTAAAAATCTGCTCTTCAATAACACTGAAGAAAACAATAGCAAAAATTGTCAAAATCAACTTTTTCAGAAATCTGAAAAATAATCAAAGGCTTTCAAGAATTCAAAAAGCATTATTCAATAAGAATGACGGAATCTCAACAACCAGGCGCAAATGATACAGGATACTACACTTCAGTGTTCTACAAATTATTAGAACAAGTTCATTCAGACCTCTGGACCAAAGCTTTGCCAGCTCATTCTTAAACTGGGTGAGTTAGCATATATCGAGTATCAGCACTGGCAAGTAATACTTGCAGACTTTCCCCTAATACCTAGTACAAGACTGGGCACATATTTACCTTTTTCGGAACGAACGGATGAATGCATGTGTGAATGAATAAGTGAATGATGGTCTGCTCTAATCTTGTGTGAATATTATCTGGCTGGCTTATTATTTATGGAGAAAGTCAGCAAGATGTGTCTAAAACTTAACATCTTAGGACAGTTACTTAAAACCTCCAAATCTTAGCTTTTTCATGTATATATTGAAGTTGATAATAATGGTATGGTCAGCTTTGCACATGTGATGGGGGTGGGGGGACTGGGAGAGAGGTCAGTAGGGGGAAAAGGAGACATATGTTCTACTAATTGTAATATTTTAAACAATAAAAAAACAATCACAATATTATAGACAATGAGGTTTATCCAGAGCATAATTATTGCTAATTGATAATAATAGTGCTGTCAAAAATGGGTAAATTGATGGTATTATTGTGAGATAATGTATGTTAAATGCCCAACAGTAACTGGCACAGAATAGATTTTGATAAATATTTGTTAAATGTATAAGTAAATGAATTTATGAACAGATGAATGAACAAATAAACATGTGAGATTCCATTTTGGGTAGGGATAGCTTATGAATATCAGGTCCTCTTTCTAATTAACTTACTGATGTATTGGCTTTTTGCATGTATTCTCTTACTAGGAATAGAACTCATCAAGGAATGAAGGAATGCCCTCAGGTGCTTTGGGGCTTGGAAGTCTGTTGAAGCTGAAAGTCAGGTTGGAAAAGGCAATAAAAAGGATGAATAAGAAATGAGTTTGAATAGGAAAACAGGCAAGATATTACCTGCTTTAAAGGCGGAAGGATTTAAAACAGCGTAGTGGGAATTGAAATAGAAATTCTTAAATATGTAAGCTTTATAAACAGAGGCGTATCACACTCACAATATCAGCAGAATTATCATCTGATTCAAGTGTAACCAGTTGAACTTATTTAAAATAACATGATATTACAATTGTACTGCCCTTAATAGGCCTATAGGTTATGGGATTAATAACAAAAACTGGACTAGGGACACTCCAACAGTCACCACACTGTATTAGTTTCTATTTAATATTTTCTGAGTCATAAATGCACACCAAAAATGCTAATACATATAGTTTGTCTGTTCTAAATATTTCATAAGATCTCAAGAAGAAGGTGCATTTTTATTCTCATTTTAGAAGTGAATGCCTATATTAAAAATTTAATAGCAAAAAAAACAAAACAAACCCAACACAATAATGATCATAATTTAGGTACAGGGTTTACTGTGTGCCAGGCACTATTTAAAATATTTTGATATCTTCACTCATATGCTCCTCACAACAACCCACTAAGATACAACTAGCATCCCCAGTTAACAATTAGGGAAACTGCGGGACAGAGAGACTAAATAACTTGTCCATATTTTCTCAGGCTAAGGCTAAAATTCAAACCCAGGCAAACACCAAAATTTTCCCCCCACAAAATTCAGTATCTTGACTTAGAAAATTTGCATTATGTAATAGTATTTGATTTTTCATAGTGTTTTATAAAAATAGAGGACGTGATATTGTGATTGACACTGGAACAAAAAATATGAGGTAGAGAGGGAGGCTTATATTATAAAATGCTACTCTACAGCTGACTATGCTTCTGCCTTCATACTCATGCTCACACCAGCATCATAAGCAATTGTTTACACAGGTGTGTGTGCACCCACTTTCATATTTGATGCAGTTTTCTACCTCAACTCCAGGCATTTCACTCAAAACAACTAATGAATAGAATGATTTGATGTCACAGGAGAGAAGGGTGTAAGAAAATGTAACTATTTCTGAACTAGAGGCCCGGTGCACAAAAATTTGTGCACTCGGGGGGGAAGGGGGGGTCCCTCAGCCCGGCCTGTGCCCTCTCGAAGTCTGGGACCCCATCGGGAGATAACGACCTGCTGGCTTAGGCCTGCTCCCGGGTGGCAGAGG
>NW_005871300.1:1170506-1185879 GCF_000147115.1 Myotis lucifugus
CAGGGCAGGGCCGATGGGAGTTATGGCTCTACCCCGTCACACACACAGCAGGGCCGTGGGGGGGGGTTGGGGCGCCACCCCTGTCACACACAGAGCAGGGCTGATCAGGGGGTTGGGACGCCGCACCCTGTCACACACAGAGCCGCAGGGCGATCAGGGGGTTTGGGCGCTGCCCCCTGTCATGCTGATCTGGTGCCAGGAGGCCTCGCGGCTCCGCTGATCCCGGTGCTGGGAGGCATATTACCCTTTTACTATATAGGATAGAGGCCTGGGGGCCGGCTGGTTTGCCCTGAAGGGTGTCCTGGATCAGGGTGGGGGTCCCCACTGGGGTGCCTGGCCAGTCTGGGTGAGGGGCTGAGGGCTGCTTTCAGGCTGGCGGTTTTGACTGCTTTCAGGCTGGCGGGAAGCTCCCAACCACTCCTTTTTTTCTTTTTTTTTTTCTTCTGGGCCAGCTTTAGCTCTGGCTCTAGCTCTGAGGCTTCCGCTGCTGGTTTGTTTGCCGTTCTATAATCGAAACAATGTATAACTTCAGCTCTGAGATCGCAGCCGGCTATATTTGTTAGAATGTTTCAAACTGCCAGCTCAGAGTCCGGCAAGGCGGGGAACGTTGGAGTCTGCAGTCACGGGAGCAAGGAAGCCTCACGTTCGCTTCCAACTGCCTGGCTGCCGGCCGCCATCTTGGCTGACAGTTAATTTGCATAAGGATACGCTGATTAGCCAATGGGAAGGGTAGCGGTCGTACGCCAATTACCATTTTTCTCTTTTATTAGTGTAGATTGGGAAATATCGGTTGTGTGATATAAGACAGGTCATTAAGCTTGATTTGCCATTGTTTCTTTGTATTAAATATTGACATATCACACTACTGTATTATATACATTAAAGTTGCTAAGAGAGTAGACCTTAAATGTTCCAACCACAAAAGCTAAATAATAACTCTGTGATGTGATACAAGGGCTAGTTATCTCTATGGTGGTGATCATATCTTCTATATATAAAAGGCTAATATGCAAAGTGTCCCCTCGGGAGATTGACCAGGAGACCGGGAGTTCGATTGCTTGCTATGACGTGCGCTGATCATCAGGGGGCAGCACAAAACGAAGGAAGGCCCCAGCCGGCAGCCGACAGCAGGGGAAGGAAGGCCCTGGCTGGCAGCCAGAAGGCACTGATCTGCCCTGATCGCCGGCCAGGCCTAGGGAACCTACCCGTGCATGAATTTTGTGCACTGGGCCTCTAGTTACAATATATAAATGTATCAAATCAATATGTTGGACACCTTAAATTTACACAATCTGTTAAATTTATCTTGATAAAAATAGAAAAAATGCCTTAAAAGAAAAAAATAACACATCAGACTATGCCATAGCTTGGATTCCTCTCAGAACTAGAATATCATGGCTGAGAGGAATACTCTTTCTTCCCCGCCCCCCCGCCCCCCCAAGGCCTTGTTCCAGTTTAGTTGCCAACATCCACGTACCTCTATGACTCGTACTGTTACATGCTCTTTCATGGACTGTGCTATGGCTTATCAGTTAGTGCAATGCTTTCTAAAATGCCATGTGGTAATTGAAAATAATTTTCTCTTAGAACGCCTAACACTCAGGCTTAAAATAGAGCCTTCTAGAAGATTTCTGTACATCTTATAATAAGAATTTCTAGGAAATTCTCTTCATGTTTGTTTCTTTTCAAAAGTGTTGCAAATACTTGAACTTGAAGAAATTTAATCTCCTTTATACTGCATAAAACATATTGAAAATATGTTTGCTATATTTCTTACTATAAAATCTTTCCTCTGGAGTAAAGAGGATGCTATGATGATTTTTTTTCTTTTTAGAAAAACCACAATAAGAACATATATTTCACATTTGCTTTCAGCAAAACATGGTTGGGAAAAATTGACTCATTAAAATATATTGGACTAATTAACATGATTGTTCATATAATTCTATTGCTAAGTCAAATAGTCTGAAATTATATCTTTTAAACATAGGATAAGTAGAGAAATTTTGATTGGAAAAATATTTTGTAAGTGGAAAATAATTGTAACTTGAAGTTGGTAAAGTCTATTTTTTTTGAGTGCCCATACTGCATTTCTAATTTTAAATATATTTAAACTTATGACTAACTCACATTTTGATTTTTAAAGGCAAACTTTTACATTGAGAATGCAAATTTATGTATTTTAATTCTTATTTTAGCATAACACAAATTTGGTAGAGAATTTTTTCATCTTGGCAAAAAATAAAGGACATTTATCTTCCTTAGTATTTAATTATTTCGAGGCAGAAAGTTCAGTATAAAAAATAGTTACCTGAGAAAACCAGAAACAAAGCCCTGATCTTAGTGAAATTAACAGATTTGCTATTATTTTTGCATGATTTTTCTGTTGGAAACAGTACATGAGCTCATAACTATGTCACTATAACCATTTTTAACCTTCTTTTTTACTAAATGTAAGAATATTGAGTCAGCACCACTGATCTTAATGAGTGTTAAATTCCAGTAAGGGAAAGCAACTGATTTAAACATGATAATAATGCTGCTGTGATAAAAGACCACAAAAGAGGATGTGGTCTTTTCTAACTGAAGAAAAAGTGCTTAGGAGCACACATAGAGGTGGCAACACTTAGCCCATTTTGACTGATGAGTAGTTTGGATCTGCCAGACTGGGTCGGAAATGGGGTGGGGGAGACAGAAGACTCTTCTATGGAAAGAACACAATGTGATGAAAAGACATGGAGACCTGAAGCAGCACGGATAGTTAGGAATAGGATTGAGAGTTGGAGATATCTATATTTGTTGGGCACTATGGTAGAATGGGAGTAGTGGTAAAATAACACCACTAAAGATAGCTCAAATAATGGTCACCCATCACTGGATACTCAACTGTTTTGAGTATTTTAAAAGGTTTTAAGCAAAAAAATAACTGATCACATCTCTATTTTAAAAGGTTACTGCAGTAATACTGGGAAGACTAGATTGAAATCTTAACCTGAAGATAAGAAGCACAAGATAGTAAATTTTGAAATCAATTAAATGTGGGTGACTAGGAGGTGGTAGCTACTGGAAATATCTAAATTTCTGGGTGACTGAATAGATGTATGTTTATTGAATTGATGAACAAAAGAGGCAGCATCATTTTGGATGAAAAATAACTTTATTGATTTCCATCATATTGAACTTGAGGTACTTATAACATATGTTACCAGAGATGCCAGCATTGATAACAACATGAAAGTCATTGCTTTATAACTGATAGAGCCATAGGTATGCAATAAGTCAGGAAGAGTGTACAGAATGAAAATAGGAAGGTAACTAATACTTAAACCCATTTTTAAGAATTTATCTAAATTATTTTATACTTCTGGAGTATTTTAATATTCTTACTTAAATAAGCCCAATTTATAATATAGGATTGAAATGTTCAGAGTGTCAAAGTATACATGCTGTACTGTTCATTTTAAAATATGCAAGACATATGTCAGGTGACTGACCATATGGTAACTGGTATACAAATGGTCATCAATTATTCAGAAAGAAGACAATAGCTTGAACGTAAAAACAGAAATCAGGCTATTGAGGTAAAGCTAAATTGAACACTCATATTCATCTAAATAGTATACATACATAAGTTTTAAATATGAGTTTCCATTTTAAAAATCAAATAAACAAAACTACTTAAAATTATATTTTCCAGATGACATAATTAAACATGACACTTTCTTCTGGAAAAAAAAAATAATTTTCTATTTTTAAAGTACTGTGACCAGTAGCTATCATCGCACCCCCAAGAGAGAGGTAATGCATATATAATTTCTATTTTATAGAACAGAAACTAAAATATGAATAGTTAACTGACTTGTTCAAGACCACACCTTCAATGAATGACAAATGTAGGAATCTTAACTCATAACCTCTGAGTTTTCTAAAAAATCACTCTGGGCCCCCTTTATATTCTTATTAGGAAACAGATTATGTTTATCCTATATAATAAAAGACTAATATGCAAATTGACCAAACAATGGAACAACCGGTTGCTATGAAGCGCACTGCCAACCAGGGGGCAGAAGCTCAACACAGGAGCTGCCCCCTGGTGGTTAGTGTGCTCCCACAGGGGGAGCGCCACTCAGCAAGAAGCCCTGAGCCCGGTTCATGGCTGGCAAGCCCAGTGGCAGTGGCTGGAGCCTCTCCCACCTCCACAGCAGAGCTAAGGATATCTGACTGCTGGCTTAGCCATTATTAATAATTGGCCATTATTAATAACAGTTATTGCTATTTTAAAGTTTTAATATAGCAGCATATGCATGAACCTTGGTTGATTTGATAAAATACATATAAATACATAAGTACAGAATTAGTTAATCTGAGTATAAATTTTTGTATTGGCCCTCTAGATCAGCTCTCTTCCTTTCTCCACCTCTCTTTCTACCCAGGGAAACTGATCTATATATCTAACATCAATGGGTTTCCATGCCCTTTGACTTCCAATTGGGTTAGGCCAATCTAAGGCACTGAAACAATATTAAAGAATAGTAGGATAGAAATATGAGATCAGTAGTTCTCTCTTGTTCTCATCCTCTGCAATTATCTTAGGCTGGTGTGTTTTGTGACTGCTTACTCTGAGTGGCCTTTTCTACACAATTCTCAATCCTTCGCTATTTCAGCCACTTCTCCCTGCCTTCATCCACATAGGAATAGCGGTGGTAACAGTTTCAGATTTATACTCTAGTCCTTGTGCTTCCTCCACACCCTTTCTGTGTCTTTGCAATTACTAGTAGTTGCTTTACAAATAAACCCTCCTCAGATGATTCTAATTTGAATGTGGCATCTGTTTGATGTTAGTGCCATGGATAATCTCTAAATTAAGAATGTCTTTTATCATTATTAATTACATTTTTGAGAGAAGAGGTGTTCTTGAAATTATCTATTAACAGATATGAAACACCATTCTAAAGAATCCTTAAATAATTCCTTGGAAGAATGAGGAAATATATAAATAAATAAAACATGCATATTTAATTATTTAAATAAATATGAATTTATTTATTTTTAATGAATATTTAAATGACCTTACTTTAAAAATTCCAAATAGTATAAACTCATCTCCCCTAAAAATAACACTATATGTATACTATATCACCATATTGTTTTTTTAGGCTATTGCCTTTCTAAGTCTTTAATGTTTTCCAGGTACTGGTATCATTTGGATCAGGATTAGGAAAACAAATGACTGCCATAAAAGGATCAAGTTTATGTTTGAGGTTCATCTATCTATAAACAGGATTATAAAGCAAGATTAAAATGAATAAATTCTTAACTTGTCAAAAATATCTAAGTGATGGCAGTTTGGTCACAAGAACAGTTTAGTGACAATGAATTTGAGTCAAACAGACCTAAACTAGAACCCGAGTTTCAATACTTAGTAATCAGGTGAACTCAGGTAAGTCATTTAACCATTTCCTTATTTATAAGAAGACAGATAATAGGACTTATCTTGCAGTGTTGTTGGTAAGATTAAATAAAAATGAAAGGAGTGGCAGTGCAATGTATTGGAAAGAACATAAATTTTGGAGTCAAAACAATTCATGTCAAATTGTTGTCTGTGTCACTTACTAGCTATGTTCCCTTGGGCAACTTAGTTTCTTAACTTCTCGAAGCCTTAGTTTATCTGTTTGTTTAAAAAAAAAGTGGGGAAATACTAGTTTATAGACTCATTGTAAGGATTAAACAGACTTATGTATGATACAGTGGGATCTAAACTCAGGCTGCAAGACTCCAGAATACGGGGAACTTACGTATACAAAGCCTTTTTATTTTTAAAGTTCCAAGAAGGCAGAATCTCATATTGGTTAAGCTTGTGGCCTCTGAGGCCAACTTGCCTGATATGAGTCCTGTATCCATCATTTACTGCCGAAGTGACATGTCCTTAAGCAACTTATATCATCTCAGTTTCCCTGCTTGAAAAATGTTTATAGTGGGAAAATCTTGTGTAGTTATGTTTATTAAATTGATATAAAATTAATTGATTTATTGTATCTATATGAGATTATAGATGTTTACTAAAACTATCACTGGGAACATTTCACAATAAATGTATATTAAGCCATCATGCTATATACCTTGAGCTTAAAAAAAAAGAAAGATGTTTATAATAACTGGACCTCACCTTTTAAATTATTGTGAAAATTAAATGACATGATGTCTATGAGGCATTTGCTACAGTGCCTGGTATATTTAGTTTTCAATCAATGTAATATATGTATAGTGAATAAAAATTATATTCAGAAAATTGAATAAATAACAAGGAACAGTATTTATCTCAACTCCAAAGAATGTTATCTTTTTGCAATATCATCTTTCTCCCAAGTAAGTAGAATATATAGAAAAACATACATAATTATGCTTAATTAACTGTGAACTTAGAGCTAGTATAAATATTGTATTTAAACAACATATTTGGGAAAATATAAAGAGACCCCAAAACAATAACCATTTCAAATCTAATATTGTGGAAATGCACACACACACACAGCACAGCTAAATTTAGCTTTGTTCATATTTAGTTTCCATAAAGAATAAAAGATTTCTCAATTCCCAGTAGAACATTTCTATTTATCCTTTTGAAAATATTAGCATTCTTCAGAGCTTTCTTTTGTGGGAGACACAAATGGGTGGTGTCCCTGATGTCTCTGTGGCCAGCTTCTGGCTCTGTGTGAGATGGTTTTCACGGCAGAATAAAGATAATTCAGGTCCTGAAACTGTTCCCGGATACATGTCTTACCTTACAATGTTCTTTTTACATGTGATATATTGAGAAGTTAAAAGTGGCTGATTATTAAATAAATCTTTAAGAGTTATAAAGTTCAGAGAATCCTTACTTAGGTGATATTTATATTTAAAGCAAGTGATAATAAAATTATGAATATACTCCTTCCAGAGGTGTTTTCACTTACTGTTTGCCTCTCTCCTTTCCCTCAGCCCTATGAGTAGCTGCTCCTTAGCATCCTGAGTAACCAATCTTCAGTAAGCGTTTCGATAATTTCAGTCAATCTGCTTTCATTTCTGTGGTCTCTTCAGTATAGGGCTCCACCTCATTTTGCTTCTGGAGTTACTTCCTAGTTAGTCTATATGATTATTTAAGAATTTTTAAAAAGTCACCTCTTTCTATTTGACAAAAGATATGGTTTGACTCAATTTCATTGTTAATTAAAATACATAAATTGCCGAATGAATTTCTAGGTCATGATTCTGGTTTTAACTGTGATTTCATGATTTATATGGATGGAGATATTTGCTATATTCTACACATAGACTTCTCCCAGGATTTAATAAATATCAAGTCTCTAAGGGCAGAAATGTTGTAAGAACCTGATAATCAGACCCTGAATTGGTTGTATTATTAAGAGAAATAATGCTACAGTTTAATGAGAAAGATAAATAACTTAATGTAAAAATTGATGTTTGATTATAAACGGTTTGGAGTACCTTTGCTTTATAATTTTTAACTTAATATTTTCAAATATGCCCTATAGCTAACTTAGCCTCCTATGAATCCTGAATAACACTACACATAGACAGTCATAAAATAACACTTTATGTATTTTAATTAACAACAATCTTACATTTTTTATTCCCCCCAGAAAGCTTCAGAGCAATTGAAGAGATACTTATCCAGAGGCTAGCTCCCCCGTAAATATCCAACCAATTGCCCTATCAAGTTAAAACAGCTAACATTGAAGATATAGTAATTGTGTTAACACTTTTGGTCTTAATAATAAAAACATGGAAAATGTCATTTAGATTATTTGACTTTTATGGATATATTGTGTCCAACATTAAATATCATAAGCATTGGCCTTTTATAGAGTTAGAAAAGGGCTGTACATGGATGGCAGCAGTAATTAAATAAGGCTTTAACATTTGAAGCCCACAGACTGTATCAATCTCCAGTGCTCTCCCCTTGAGTTAAATTGGTTATATAGCAATAGGTTAATGGTGACTGCATATATCCCACAAGTTCTTTTCAATGTGGAACTTTCCAAAATCTTGCAAAAGGAAAATTTAGTTATAACGAAGTTGAAGAAAATGCTAAAGGGCAAAAAAGTGGTATAGATATCTGAATGAAGTAATGTGTCTAATGGAAATGCAACCAATTATATCTAACAGGAATTTTATAATTTTGTGAAGCTAATATTGACATGCTGTATATACCTAGGTATGAATATAATAAAATATACCCCCTGATGGTGCCTAGCACTCTACCTATAAGATATGAAGCACTCTGAAGTTACCTTAATCTTAATACTTATCATATTGCAAGAATACTTCTCATGGTACTCTCTAATATGGGCTAGACCAGTGGTTGGCAAACTCATTAGTCAACAGAGCCAAATATCAACAGTACAACGATTGAAATTTCTTTTGAGAGCCAAATTTTTTCAACTTAAACTATATAGGTAGGTACATTGTTACTAACTTAGTTAGGGTACTCCTAAGGCTTAGGAAGAGCCACACTCAAGGGGCCAAAGAGCCGCATGTGGGTTGTGAGCTGCAGTTTGCCGACCACGGAGCTAGACTATGAGTTTCTTTTTTTTAAGATATATTTTTTTATTGTTTAAAGTAAACAATAGTAGTACATTGTTCTACTAGTAGAACATAGTAGTACATATATCTCCTTTTTTCCCCCCATTGACCTTCCCCCAGCCTCCCCTACCCCTGGTCGCATGCCCTCATCCCCCCCACCCCCCAGTGTCTTGTTTCCATTGGTTATGCTTATATGCATGCATACAAGTCCTTCGGTTGATCTCTGTCCCCCTCTCCCCAACACTCCCCAGCCTTCCCGCTGTAATTTGACAGTCTGTTCGATGCTTTACTGCCTCTGTATCTATCTTTTTGTTCATCAGGTTATACTGTTCTTTATTTTCCATAAATGAGTGAGATCATGTGGTATTTTTCTTTCATTGCCTGGTTTATTTCACTTAGCATAATGCTCTCCAGTTCCATCCATGCTGCTGCAAATGGTAAGAATTCCTTCTTTTTTATAGCAGCGTAGTATTCCATTGTGGAGATGTACCATAGTTTTCTAATCCACTCATCTGCTGATGGGCATTTAGGCTGTTTCCAAATCTTAGTTATGGTAAATTGTGCTGCTATGAACATTGCGGTGCATATATCCTTTCTGATTGGTGTTTCTAGTTTCTTGGGATATATTCCTAGAAGTGGGATCACTGGGTCAAATGGGAGTTCCATTTTTAGTTTTTTGAGGGAACTCTATACTGTCTTCCATAGTGGCTGCACCAGTCTGCATTCCCACCAGCAGTGCACAAGGGTTTCTTTTTCTCCGCATCCTCTCCAGCACTTGTCGTTTGTTGATTTGTTGATGATTGACTATGAGTTTCTTGAGCAGAAAATCTTTTTTTAAAAAACTAACAATGACAGCTGATCTTTACATAGCACCTGCTATGTTCTAGGCACTATCCTAGGTGCTTTGCATATGTTGATTCAAAATCCTCATGATGTTTTACTGATGATGCGGGAACTGAATTCCAAGGATTATCCTAAAGGCACACAGCTGATCCAGTGTTAGAACCCAGCTAGTATAGTCCTGAAATGTGTTCTTAACCATGGAAAAATGCATTGCCTATTTCTCAGCAGTTCACTTAATGTTGAACTTAGATAAATAACAGTATTTCTTGATTATAGTTTACAGAATTTTTTTCTGAATCTGGAGGAATAATTTTGGAGCTATGACATGAAGAAATCTCACTTTTCCTCTATTTTATAGAAGGAGAAGGTATTAATTTCTTCTTCTCTTAAAGTTATAGATTTCCTCTATATGCTTATAAAAATCTTATTCTTGACTGGCAGTTTGTAGAATTGGTTTGGTTTATATAGTCAAGATTATTATACTAGTAATACCGTAATTTGTTTTTTAATGATTATCATTCACCTGTGATTACCTTCTATGTGCCTGGAAAAAAAGGGTTCAAAATGCACGAGAAAGCACATTCTTTAAAGGAATTTAATGAAAATATTATTTGTAAAACAAGAATGTCTGGTATCATATTATGAACTTTGTTGTTGGACCAGATAGTCACATTTAAATTAGATAAAATTTTATCACTGATTGTCTATATGAAATCTCAAGTCAAGTTTCTATGTATATAGTGGCATAAAGTACATTTTCCCATTATAGTAAACAAGCTATGATGTGTTATGCTATCACCCCTTTCTTCTGTTAAAGTATTTCAGCTGTACCTGATTTAATCCATTGCATTTGTATTCTCTATTAAAATATTTAACATACGTGAAGCTCTTAAGGCACAATAATTTAAAGTTTGGTTTGACTGAATAATTTTTTAAATCTCTACTTGCTCAGGACTTTACACATATTAAGAGAAATCTGTTTACTATTCAATGATTTTTGTTTAGTTTAGTCTGGCTTAGTTTTCTCAACAAGGGCAGAATTTGAAGTTCCTAATTCCTTCTGGGACTAGCAACATTATGCTAAATTATTTTCATGTTTTTTTATTTTTTATTATTTAATATGAGAATTTTGAAATTATAACATTTCCAGTATACAATGTGTTATGAAGTGAAATGTATCCAATGAAATGTATTCAAAACCTTCTTCTAACATAGTTTCCTGTGAAATATGCAACCTTTTAAAATAATAAAACAGAATTTCAATGAATAATTGTTTAGTGCCTACAATGTGACAGGTATTGCTCAGGCACTTTTACCCACAATAGCTTACTGTTTCATATATTTAACATTTTTATAATTCTAATTTTTCTTCAGATCAGAAAAGTACTTTGTAAGCCCTACCTGTACTCAGCAACTGTGGCATTTATGTTGTCACAGGCCCTATGACCTCATGTGCAGGTCCAGACAAGATGCATGCGTCCTCTTTTCCTACTGGGGGCAGTATAATATAATACCAACGAGGACAGATTCTGAAATTGGCTAGCCTTGGTTCAAAATCTGCTCCAGCTTTGTTACTTACCAGCTAAATGATTTACCCTATCTGCCTTAATTTCTGCACTGATAAAATAAGGATGAGACAGTATATTAGTTTGTTAGGGCTGCTATAAGAAAGTACCACAAATGGGGTGGTTAAACAGCAGAAATTTATCTCCTCGTCGTTCTGGAGGTTACACGTCCAAGATCAAGGTGCTGTCAGAGTTGGTTTCTGCTGGATGGCCCTCCCCTCCTGACTTGCAGGTGGCCACCTTCTTGCTGTGTCCTCACATGGCCTTCCCTCTGGCCCATATGTGGAGGGAGAAAAATCTCTGGTGTCTCTTCTTATAAGGGTACCAGTCCTATGAGGAAAGCCTCATCTTATGACCTGATTTGATCTTTATTACCTCCTTACAACTGGCAGTTTGTAGAATTGGTTTGTTGTGTATTGAAAGATTATTATAATACCATAACTTGCTTTTTTTGTTGTTATTGTTAATCTTCACCCAAGGATATCTTTCCATTTATTTTTAGAGAGAGTGGAAGAGAGAGGGAGAGACAGAGAGAAACATCAATGTGAGAGGCACATCGATGGGTTGCCTCCTGCAGGCACCCCAACCTGGGCTGGGGAACCTGCTACCAAAGTACATGCCCTTGACCAGAATCAAACCCAGGATCCTTCAGTCAGCTGGCCAATGCTCTGAGCCAAACTAGCTAAGGCACCATCACTTGCTTTTTACTGCTTATCATTCA
Organism: Myotis lucifugus; assembly: GCF_000147115.1. NCBI lineage: Eukaryota > Metazoa > Chordata > Mammalia > Chiroptera > Vespertilionidae > Myotis > Myotis lucifugus. The sequence goes on from NW_005871300.1 coordinate 1,182,219, forward strand.
ACTATAATAACCTTTATGTGCCTGGAAGAAAAGTGTTCAAAATGCATGAGAAAGTACATTCTTTAAAGGAATTTTATGAAAAATCTATTTATAAAACAAGAATGTCTGGTACCTCCAAATATAGTCACACCAGAAGTTGGGGCTAATATATATATCACAATTCCGTCCAGAGTAGTCTCTAATTCTTAGGGCTCACCTGAGGTTTAAGGAAGCTAACCATGTAAAACACTTGGTATGATGTAAGCGGTCAATACATTTTAGATAGCGATGTCTTTATTACAGCTGTTAGCTGCGATTGTCCAGGTAAACAATAAATCAAATTCTTATGTTGCTCCAGGCTGCTCGCACAATATTCCCCTGCACTCTGCAAAGTCAGCTTTTTGGCTCCCTTTTTTGCTTATGTGAGTTCCTCACTGTCCTATAAATAACACTGTCTTCACTTCTTCCTCTGTGTTGGGTTTTTAATTTTTTTCCTCACATTGTTCTTTTTCTATTGACAGATAACAAACCTGGGCTTACTAAGTAAGGAAACCTTATTTGAAGATTTTTGCAAGAATGGGAAAAGGACGATCATAATAAGCTGAGGGGAGCTGTTGCAGTGGAACTCTCTGACCGTGAGCTCTGCAAGGGTCTCGGGTGGGAAGGGGCTGTTCTTGGACAGGGAGGGGTAAACAAAATTAGAAAGATCTGGCTGTGGGTCAGTGGATGGCATGATCGGAGAGTGGGTTAGGGAATATCTTTCCTTGCAGTCAGCTGATTCTCGGGCGGGTCTCTTAAAAACGGGTTTTATGCCAGCTCAGAGTAAGGGGAAGTCAAAGTTCAAGAATCTGGTGGAAGGAAAGAAACACTAATGTTTGCTCAAGTCAGGTTAATGGGTATTATTCAAGATTGGTCAATAGAACAAGTTCTGTTGCTCTTTTATGAGGCAAAAAATGAGAATTTGGCGAGTCTGTGTCTGGCCTTGTCTTAGGTGAATAGGAAGGTATCTGTGACTATTACCTAAGTCATATGGGGAGGGCGATTCTTTGAAGTACTAGTAAGCTGTTTCCCAGAAAACAAGAGGGTGGTGATTTTCTTAACAGTTGCAATAATAGGCAGGTAAAATGTATATGGCCACTAGAAGAATTTCTACCTCTCTTTTCTACCCATAAGAACCTTTTCTCCCATTAAAAGGTTCACCTCCTCCATTAGGCCTCCCCAAAATGAAAAACAACAACAAAAGTCCAGCTATTTCAGTTTTTATAATCTAAGCTCCAGGTTACTGTATGGACAGTTAAAATTGTGACTTGCCAATTTTTTTTTTCTTTCATGAATTCTTAACTAGATTGTAAGCTTCTTGGAAAAGCTTTTGAGTTCTTCTATATCTTCATGCTCCTCACTTGGTGGGAGCACATAATGGGTTTCAGTAGGACCTGGTAAATGACCATACTTCCCAAGTTCACTATTCTTTTCTTTTTTTTTCATAACTTCTTTTTTTTAAAAAAAAATATTTTTTTATTGATTTTTTACAGAGAGGAATGGATAGGGATAAAGAGTTAGAAACATCAATGAGAGAGAAACATCGATCAGCTACCTCCTAAACACCCCCTATTGGGGATATGCCCACAACCAAGGTACATGCCTTTGACCGGAATCAAACCCAGGATGCTTCAGTCTGCAGTACAACGCTATATTCACTGAGCCAAACCAGCTAGGGCTCACTATTCTTTTCCCATCAGCCTGTAAGTTCTAGAATCAGAATGCCCAGGTGTGAAAACCCACTCCAAAACTTCCTAGTGAAGTGGTTCTGGATAAGTTAGTTAACCTGTTGGGGCTAGCTAAAATTTCCTCATCCATAAAATAAGAAAAAGTAATGGTATATGCATAAAAGTGTTTAGAATATTATCTGTAACATTATAAGGGCTCAATAGTTTTAGCCATTATTATTATTATTATTATTATTAACTAGCTCTTAGAATGTTGTAATGACTGAATTGGAAAACAGAATAATGTGACTTTCCTACCACAGGATGATGCATAGGTTGGTGTCTTTGTATTGTATACTTTTTTTTTAAAGACTCTATTGTATAAGACAAACAGATTAGTCCTACTAACAGTGAAAAATCTGCTTTTTTTTGAAGTTATGGATATTCTCATTGTCTCTTTTCTGTAATTTATCATATAATACCACAATCTACACTAATAAAAGAGAAACATGGTAATTAGCGTACGACCGCTACCCTTCCCATTGGCTAATCAGCGTATCCTTATGCAAATTAACTGTCAGCCAAGATGGCGGCCAGCAGCCATGCACTGAAGCGAGCAGGGAGGCTTGCTTCCTCCAGTGACTGCGGACTCCAACATTCCCCGCCTGACTTGCCGGCCTCTCAGCTGAAACTCTAAGCAACTATTACTATGTTGCAAATAAGAAGCTAAACAAAACCCCAGAAACCGGCTTTCAGTCAGCCCCGGACCACAACATTGTATCGATGTTTTCAGCAGCGAGGCCTCAGAGCTAAAGCTGGCCCTAAATAAAAAAAAAAAGAAAACAAGGAGAGGTTGGGAGCTTTTAGTCACCTGCCAGCGGGAAAACAGCCCTCAGCCCCTCAGCCAGCCTGGCCAGGCACCCCAGTGGAGACCCCCACCCTGATCCAGGACACCCTTCAGGGCAAACCAGCCGGCCCCTACCCGTGCACCAGGCCTCTATCCTATATAGTAAAAGGGTAATATGCCTCCCGGCACCAGGATCAGCATGACAGGGGGCAGCGCCCAAACCCCCTGATGGCCCTGCAGCTCTGTGTGTGACAGGGGGCGGGGCCACAACCTCCCTATCCGCCCTGCTCTGTTCGTGACAGGGGAAGGCGCCCCAACCCCCTGATCAGCCCTGCTCCATGCCTGATAGGGGGGAGCTCCCCAATCCCCTGATTGCCCTGCGGCTCTGTGTTTGACAGGGTGCAGTGCACCAACCCCCTGATCGGCCCTGCTCTGTGTGACAGGGGGGTGGCGCCCGCAACCTCCCCATCGACCCTGCCTTGAGTGTGACAGGGGGGTGGTGCCCCAACCCCCCAATCGGCCGTACCCTGAGCGTGACTGAGGGTGGCATCGCAACCTCCCGATCCACCCTGCTCTGTGCATGACGGGGCGGCGCCCCAACTCCCCAATCGGCCCTGCTCTGAGCCTGACCAGGGGCTGCACTTAGGGATTGGGCCTGCCCTCTGCCACCCGGGAGCAGGCCTAAGCCAGCAGGTCGTTATCTCCTGAGGGGTCCCAGACTGCGAGAGGGCACAGGCCGGGCTGGGGGACCCCCTCCCCTCCCCCCGAGTGCACAAATTTTTGTGCACCAGGCCTCTAGTATTATATAATATGATAAACCCTGATATAATCATTACTATGATTACTGAGAGCAGACCACAGATATGACCCTTTGGGTCCTCAAGCTGCTTGTCCAGTTTTCAGAGATTCACCTGGGCATTTATCTACTTGAGAACTGATCCCTGACCTTCTTTGCTTCTCTGCACTCTGTCACAAAAACAGGTGATGAATTTCATTTGATTCATTTCATTTCATTGGTTTCATAAGAAGTATCACCAAGTGTACTTCATTCAGATATACTTTGTACAGGAATATATATATATATATATATTTTTCGATATATATATATATATATACACTAGAGGCCCAG
>NW_005871300.1:1186062-1208064 GCF_000147115.1 Myotis lucifugus
CCCTCTGGCAGCCCGGAAGCCTTCGGGGGATGTCACTTGCCAGCGGGGGAGCAGGCCTAAGCTGCAGTCGGACATCCTTAGCGCTCTTGAGGAGGCCCGGAGAGGCTCCCACCACCACCACTGTACTGGCAGCCATCAGCCTGGCTTGTGGCTGAGCAGAGCTCCCCCTGTGGGGAGCACACTGACCACCAGGGGGCAGCTCCTGCATTGAGAATCTTCCCCCTGGTGGTCAGTGTGTGTCATAGTGACCAGTGATTCCCAGTCGTTCTGCTGTTAGGGTCAATTTGCATATTATCCTTTTATTATATAGGACTAGGGGCCCGGTGCACGAAATTCGTGCACTGGGTGGGGGGGGGAGTATCCCTCAGCCCAGCCTGCCCCCTCTCACATACTGGGAGCCCTCAGGCGTTGACCCCCATCACCCTCCAATCGCAGGATCAGCCCCTTGCCCAGGCCTGATGCCTCTGCCAGAGGTGCCAGGCCTGGGCAGGGGACCCTCATTTCCCCCCCAATCACTGGTTCTGCCCCCCCGCCCAGGCCTGATGCCTCTGGCCCAGGCGTCATGCCTGGGCAGGGGACCCCCAGACCCCTCCGATTGCTGGCTCTGCCCCTGGCCCAGGCCTGATGCCTCTGGCCCAGGAATCATGCCTGGGCAGGGGACCCCCTTCTCCCTCTGATTGCTTGCTCCACCCCCCACCCGGAAGCCTGGGTCAAACACTGGAGAGCCGGTTGGGGACATGACTGGTGGTGAATTGCAGCCAGCCAGGATCTCCCCCGGGAGGGCCAGTTGGGGACATGACTGCGGGCGGACGCGGTAGCTGCCCTGCCAGCCCGGTCTGCCGGCCGGAGAGCAGGTTGTGGGCATCTGCCCCGCCAGCCCGGTCTGCCAGCCTGAGAGCGGGTTGTGGGCGTCCGCCTGCGAGCAGGTTGGGGCGTGAGTGCGGGCGGACGCCACAGCCACCCCGCCAGCCCCGCCAGCCTAGTCTGCTGGCCTGGGCAGCGGGGACCCACAGCGGCAGCGGCCCCGCCATCACAGGCTCCGCTTTAGGCCCAGGCAAGGGACCCCTAGCTCCCAGGACTGCCAGCTTCACCCGTGCCCAGCTCCCATCGCTGGCTCCACCCCTACTTCCCGCTATCACTGTCCAGGGCGGCAAAGGCGCCCTATTCTCTGATCATGGCTGGGGGGCAGGGCTCTTAGCTCCCCCCTGGGTTTCCGATCACTGTCAGTGGCAGGGGGCTTCTTCCTGCTTCCCCTTTCACCTCCCTGCATTGTGCCTACATATGCAAATTAACCGCCATCTTAGTTGGCAGTTAATTTGCATATCGCCCTGATTAGCCAATGACAAGGGTAGCGGTTGTACGCTAATTACCATGTTTCTCTTTTATTAGATTAGATAGAGGCCTGGTGCATGAGTGGGGGCCGGCTGGTTTGCCCTGAAGGATGTCCCAGATCAGGGTGGGGGTCCCGCTGGGGTGCCTGGCCAGCCTGGGTGAAGGGCTGAGGGCTGTTTTCAGATTGGCCACACTCCCTTCAGGGTGGGGGTCCCCGCTGGGGTGTCTGGCCAGCCTGGGTGAGGGGCTGATGGCTGTTTGCAGGCTGGCCAATCCCCCCAGCAGGGACCCTCACCCCATGAGGGTGTGGCCATCCTGGGTGAGGGGCTGATGGCTGTTTGCAGGCTGGCCACAGCCTCCAGCCACCCAAGCTCCCAGTGGAGGCTGGCTGGAAACAGGTATCTGGGATTTATTTAGGTTCTATAATTTTGAAACTTTGTTGCCTTGAGCACAGGCCACAGCCAGCTAGAGCAGGTGGGAAGCTTGGCTTCCTCCATCGCCAGGGCAACCAAGCCTCCTGCTTGCTCCAGCTCAGTGGCTGCTGGCTGCTATCTTGGTTGGGTTAATTTGCATATAGTCACTCTGATTGGCTGGTGGGCGTGGCTTGGGCATAGCAAAGGTACGGTCAATTAGCATCTTTGTCTTTTATTAGTGTAGAAACTTTGTATAGGAATATATATATTTATATATATTTTTTAAAAATATATATTATATATAAGTATATATATTTTTAAAATATATATATTTTATATATATAAATATATGTATTTTAAAAATAACATGGGGCAGAGAATAAATGAACAACAAAGGCTGCTCTTATACCTCATGACTTGAAAAAGTAAAAAGGACAAAGAAAAAAATGTAACATAAAAACAAACAAACACACCAAAAAGACACTCAGCAAAGATAATTCTATTTTTAAATTACTTAAAATTTTCCCTATTCAGTTTTTTTAAAGATTTTTATTGATTTTAGAGAGAGAAGAAGGAGAAGGAGGTAAAGAGAGATAAACATCTATGTGAGAGCGAAACATCAGTAGCTGCCTCCTGCATGCCCCCCCCACTGGAGAATAAGCCCCCAACTGGGGTGTGTGTGTGCCCTGACCCAGATGACCTACACATTCAGTGCATAGATGATGCCCAGGCACTGAGCCACACCAACCAAGACTCCTGTTTTCTTTTAACAGTCCTTTTTCAAAAATTGCTTTTCGCCCTAACCGGTTTGGCTCAGTGAATAGAGCGTCGGCCTGCGGACTGAAAGGTCCCAGGTTCGATTCCGGTCAAGGGCATGTACCTTGGTTGCGGGCACATCCCCAGTAGGGGGTGTGCAGGAGGCAGCTGATCGATGTTTCTCTCTCTCTCATCAATGTTTCTAACTCTCTATCCTTCTCCCTTTGTCCCTGTAAAAAAATCAATAAAATACATTTTAAAAAATTGTTTTCCATTAAAAGCAAATCAGCATGAGTTTTCTACTAAAGGTTATTTTTTAATTTCAAATGAACAGAAATAGCAAGAGAATGCAGGTTTAGCACCATTTTTTATAATTTTCTGGTCATTTCCAGAAGAATGTCCCCAAATATTTCCACCAAAATCTTATCTATCAAGCTTGCTGTATGTAGACTATCTATTAAAAAAAGACCTAAAAGTTAATATCGATACTTCACATTTAAATAGTCCCTTATCATTCCAAATATGTTTTTGTATATGGTATTATTGATTTCTAGCATTAATCCTTTGATATCAGCAGACTAGGTTTATTATTCCTATTTACAGACTCAGAGAGATATACTGTTGGATTCCTAATAATTTACATAGTGCAAGAGCTGAATAAATATTCAGAGATTAATACATAAAAGAATATAGGTTCACATGTTATTTTCTTTTTTTTCTTTTTAAAAATTTTTTTTTTACATATATTGTATTGATTTTTTACAGAGAGGAAGGTAGAGGGATAGAGAGTTAGAAACATTGATGAGCAAGTAGCATTAATCCTTTGATATCAGCAAACTAGGTGTATTATTCCCATTTACAGACTCAGAGAGATATACTGTTGGATTCCTAATAGGACCCTTCAGTCCACAGGCCGACGTTCTATTCACTGAGCCAAACTAGTTAGGGCTCACATGTTATTTTCATTGAAAACTGGTGAAAGTACTTATATATTAATTTCTTTCCCCCTCCCCCCTCCCAACCCCTTAGATCCATTAGATGGCATCTCTTATTTTACAGATGAAGTAGATATACAGACACATTACCAGTTAATGGTAAGCTCAATCAATAAGTAAACTCTCTAGACTCCCTAACAATACTTGAAGGACCATTTTTTAAATGCAGGTTGTAGACATAAATTATTCAGCTTATTTTTTATAAAATGCTTCTTTCTCTGAAATTGTTCAAACAGTTTGCTAATATAAATAGATCCTCAATAATATTTTGTACTAAAGGGCATACACTTGAACTATGTAAATCTTAAAATTTCACACAGCTCATTGCTGAGTGTTTTCTTTATTTTTATAATGATGACTGTGATAAGAATAATAATGAATCATTCTACTTCACAAATATCCCAATTGCCTCCAAAATATTTTAAAAACCTCCTATTAAAAATGTCCTTTCAAATATATATATATATATTTAGAGAAAATTTTGTTTTTCTTTCTAAAACATTATTGTTCCAAATGAGAAGAGTTTTTTCCAGGTTCCTGCCATGCTCATACAACTGTAAAAGAACCAATCAAAACCTGCTCATATAACTGTAAAAGAACCAATCAAAACCTCCATGAAATTGTTTTTCTACCAAAGAGAACCACTTGTGAAAAAAGGCAATTTTTATGGAATGTGGATAAGAAACATTATTTTAAATGCTATGTGAACAATAAAAGAGAAAGGTTCATTTTATCACTCCCTAGGTAAAGGAAATAACCCAGTTTCACCAGAAGGAGTTGCAATTTTCACACATGAAGATATGAGGGTCACTCTTGGACTGCAGTTACAGTGGCGCCTGACCAGAGTCTCCACACCTTTTATTTCTCCATCACAAATAAACAAGGTAAAGTGTGTGGATGTGGGTGGTGGAAAGGATGAGTAGAGTGAGAGGTAGAGGGAGTTGGTATTTTTGCTAAAAGTACAGTAATTTAAATATCAGTGTCTATAAAGACAAAGTATATACTATTTTAAGTGATTGTGATTGTGTAGCCAAACAAGAGTCATTAATTTGATCTGTTGTTTTTAAGATTAGTAGACAAAGCAGAATCAAATTCTTTTTACACATATGCCCATCCAGTTGAATATTTCCTTTACTTTGAAGTTATTCCTATGTGGATCTATATCTTATAGCATATATTGTTTACTCATTACAAATCCTTACTCCCGATCCTGGTTATACCCAATTCTCTACCTTCTTCATGCCCATACCAGGTAGCTGAACATGGTTGGGGAAAAAGACACAACTGTGTCTGCTGGTCTCACTTTAAATTAATGACCACTACCCTACCTGAGCCCTCAGTACTACCCAGTACATTTAATTATTTCCTCATTTTCTCTCCTACTGTTCCCTCCTCTAATCTTCTAGCATCTAGCGCCTTCTTCCTCCTCCTTACTCCCTGTAGGTGATCTTCCTTTCTGCTTTACTGAGAAAGAGGGCAGAAAGGAAATGATTTATATACATTACCAGTCTACACACACTCTCTACCTTCCCTTCTGTTATTATGGATGAATTAATTGCCCATTCATACTTAAGAAATACTCTTCATGTGGTCATACTGCTGTCATCCATTCAAGTACAACACATTATCAATACGCCCCCTTTCCACACTACATCATCAAATTTTCTACTATGCTTAGTCATTGTTATAATCATACAACTACAATATTATACTGTCCTTGTTAAAAAAGACAAACACTCTAAGCCAGCCGTGGGCAAACTACGGCCCGTGGGCCAGATCCGGCCCATTTGAAATGAAAAAAACTAAAAAAAAAAAAAAGACCGTACCCTTTTATGTAATGATGTTTACTTTGAATTTATATTAGTTCACACAAACACTCCATCCATGCTTTTGTTCCGGCCCTCCGGTCCGTTTAAGAACCCATTGTGGCCCTCGAGTCAAAAAGTTTGCCCACGCCTGCAAGCACATCTATCCCTCCAGATAGCACACAATCTTTCTGTTCATTTCAAAGCAAAATGTATCAAAAGATTTGGCTATAGTTGCTATTTATAATTCCTCTCCTCTTGTTCTGTATTGAACCTTCCCCAATTAAGCTTTTGTTCCTGCCACTCTATTGCAAATCGGCAAAAACTGTTTTGTCAAAATCACCAATGACTATCATGTAATTTCTCAGTTTTCAACTTTTTTGTCTTACCAGTTTTATCTTATTGATCTAGTGACTTTATAACTTTCTCCTTCTTAATATATGATCCTGCCAGGATTCTCTCTTTATTCTGATCCTGCTTCACTGGCCATTCTTTCTTGATCTTGTTTACAAGTTCCTTTTCATTTCCCTATGTTCTGGTGTGCCCCAAAGTTCAGTTGCTGGCACTTCCTTTGAAAGTTTATACCCTCACTCTCTTGGTCTCATATGGCTATTGATACTATCAATGCTGAGAACTTCCAAGGCCAAACTGCTAGTCTAATCTTCAGCATTGCACTTGAAGTTGTCCACTCAACTTCACACAGATATCCAGTACACATTTTAAACTCAATGTATCCTAAAAAGAAACTTCTTATTTCACAACTCTTCTCCATATTTACTTCCCATAATCTTCTTCTCCTCAGTAGATACAACTCTTTGTAAGTATTTACAAATGCTCAGTTAACCTTGGGGTCATTCTTACCTTTTCCTTTTTTATCACATTTCTAAATCTGTTAACAAATCCTACGGTTTACATCTTCAAAACATTTATAGAATCTGAACAGTTCTACAACATCCACTGTGACTATCTTGGTCAAAACTCTTATCATTTCTGTCCTTGCTTTTTCTCATGTATTCTTAAGTCGATAAAAGTACTCTCTGGTGTACATAAAAGATATGTCAGGTAATGTCACTTTCATTCTCCAAATCTCCTAATAATTTCCCATTTCTCTTAGACTAAGAGCCAGAGCTTTTTAGAATACACTGTAGGTACTTTCCAGAACTTATCTACTCCATTTCCTATCCTTTCCCTCTCACTCCCAGTTCTAGAACGCTGGATTGATTCAGCAAACATTTATTGAGCTCCTACATTGAGGTCAACACTTTTGAGTTACCATGAACAAAGTAGCAAACAACTTCTGGTGGTTTCTGTGTTTTTCCTCAAACCAAATATACCTGTTATCATGAACTTTGCATTTGTTAGTTCTGTCTGGAGATTGAGCCCACAACCAGGGCATGTGCCCTTGACCGGAATTGAACCTGAGACCCTTCAGTCTGCAGGCCAACACTCTATCCACTAACCCTGGCTCGCATGGCTCAGTGGTTGAGCATCGACCTATGAACCGGGAGGTCATGGTTAGATTCTTGGTCAGGGCACCTGCCCCAGTTGCAGGCTCAATCTCCAGTAGGGGGAGTACAGGAGGAAGCCAATCAATGATTCTCTCTCATCATTAATGTTTCTATCTCTCTCTCCCTCTCCCTTCCTCTCTGAAATCAATAAAAATACTTAAAAAAATAAAGCAGGTGTATAAGTAACATGGATAAAAATTTTGTCTGTATTTATTACAACATTTTCCTTTAAGTAAGTATTGTTTCATTGGTATACCACTTTCACTAATACTAAGACAACTGAATACTGTGTGGCCTATTTGGGCTCACTCATGAACAATAATTCTTAATTATCAAATATGTTTTACTTAGGTTCTTAAATACTGATAACAGGGTAGTGCTGAATAAAATCTTCCTTGATTATCAAAATATTGTCTAAATTCAAGCACAGTGCACACAGCCAAAACATTGCCTATGCTAATTAAGAATTGAAGTCTTTGCTGGGAGGATCCAAGTGACTCTCGTCTGTTCATGGGTAAAAGCCAACTCTCATCTAGTCGTAGGCCGTGCTCATCAACCCAGTATATTCCTACATAGTCTAATGCAATCAAAGCCTTTATTTTAATGTATATTTATAATTTGGTTCACTTGTTACAACATTTTATAAACATCTCTTAAATAATTTTCATCCTTTGTGGTTTAAAGTAATCATTTTCTCACTAGCAAAACAAAGATGTAGAAATCATATTTTGGAAATATGTAGATTTTATGTGAGCTATTTATGAAGCTATTCATTTCATTGGAGAAGCGTGACCTACAATTTGATACACCATCACTAATATGGGGTAGGGCTTTGAAGTTTCAAAATATAGGCTTCCTTTTAGTGTTGTTACCTAAGTAATCGAGAGTAGTCTTGTTTTATAATAATATTTGTAAACATTTTAAAATAAAGATTAAAAATTGCATTCACAACACAAAGATTATGCAATATTAATTAGTTCTTTAATACTTGATGGATAAAAGCATCCGATTTCTCATCAGAGCAATGAATATTTTTCTTTTAAAAATATAGTTTTATTGATTTCAGAGAGAAAGAGAGAGGGAGAGAGAGATAGAAATATCAATGATGAGAGAGAATCACTGATGGGCTGCCTCCTGCACTCCCCACTCTGGGGATCAAGCCTGCAACCCTGGCACCCAGAACAGGAATTGAACCCGTAATTTCCTGGTTCATAGATAGATGCTCAACCATTGAGCCACGCTGACCAGATGCAATGAAGATTTTTCAAAATATGTCCTCCATCTATCTTTCCATTATCTGAACCCATCAGTTGTTCTAAAATTGACTGACTATAATGGATTTTCACAATTTCTCAAATACTTCCATGTTTCCCAGCCTCTGTGTGTGCTATTAGTTTTTGAAGTTTCCTTATCTTCCATTTCTGTCATTTACTCTACATACTTTCTCTATAGAATATTTACTGTTTTTGCTTTCTACTTGCTTCTCAGAATTATTTTACTGTGTGTTCTCATAAAGTTGTATGGGAATTTCTTTTCTTGTAATAATCACAATCTGGTTTGAAGTAGGTGAACTGAAATAAGATTTGAGCAAGTCTTTCTTGCCCACAAGTTAGTCCGATCCTTGATGGAAAGGATGACTTTCTATGCATTTCAATGTCTACTAAAATCTAGCACAGTGGTTCTCCACCTGAGGTGATTTTGTCCCCCAGGGCACTTCCAGCAATGCCTGGGGACATTTTTGTTTACCATGACTTGGCGGAGGTGGAGGGGTGAGACTGGCATCTGCTGAGTAGAGGCCAGTGATGCTGCTAAACATTCTACATTGTACAGGACAGCTACCATGACAAAAAGTGATCTGGCCATACATGTTAACAGTGCCAAAATGTGATCTCTACCATGTTTCTGCTCATATGAAATAACTTATCTAATTTGAGACATCTGAAGAGTTGCTAAATGCCAACATTTCATTTAGGTTGTCTTATGTTCTAAATTTTTAATTACCATTATCACCTACATTTTAATAAGACTTAACAGAAATTAGTACTATAAATTCTCAGCTTTTTTCTTCCTCCCCTACTCTCTTGTCAGCTTGAGAGTAAAGGGAAAGAATGAAAATTAAGAAAAACTCACACCGTTTTATATTATCCTGACCTATACTTAAGAGAAAAGCTGTAATAGTCATTTCTGCAACCTGTTGGGTTTCAGGTCTCACCTTGGAGTTTCCATCATAGCAGACAACCTCCCGCTTCACCTGCTCCTTTCAGATCAATGATTTCATCTGTTCTAGTTCCTTGAAGATTTCCCAGGCTGCCAGATTACTTTTTTAATGAAACATAAAAGGTTTTGAAATAAAAATATAAAATGCTTTAACAAGGCTATTGTAGAGGAACAAGATTAGAGATAGAAGATTGTGGAAAAGGGCCTTAGATTTCTGACCCAGGAAAGTGAGCAGGAGAAAGAGGGAAGAAGGAAGCTCTGATTATTGCTCTTATGTTCTTGCTCTTTCAATCTCCCTAGCAAACCTATCATACTATCACAATACTTTTTTATTCTGTGTCCCAAGTTTTCTGATCATAGAATTTGTCTCCATAGATTCTACTGTATCCTTCCTCTGGGCCTAGGTGCATGCTGCTTCTTTTTACTAGAATATCCTTTTTATTTATTTTTTTAATCCTCACCCAATGAGTGAGGATATTTTTTCCATTGATTTTTTAGGGAGAGTGGAAGGGACAGGGAAAAGGGAGAGAGGGAAGAGAGAGAGTGAGGAGAGAGAGAGAGAGAGAGAGAGAGAGAGAGAGAGATGCTACATTGATTGGTTGCCTTCTGCAACCGAGGTACAAGCCCTTGACTGGGAATCGAACCCGAGAGCCTTCAGTCCCTGGGCCTACGCTCTAACCACAGAGCTAAATTAGGCAGGGCCAGAATATCGTTTTTACTTTTATTTGTCATCTCCCACATATCCTTCAGGATTCTGCTTAACTATTACCTCTAAAAAGTCTTGTCTGATTGCCCACATCTCCCAAAAGAAATATATCTGTTCGTTTGTTTGTTTTAATTGAATTTATTTGGTTGACACTGGTTAACAAAATTATACAGGTTTTATTTATTTATTTATTGCTTAAACATTTGTATTTTTAGTGAACTTTTATACAGGTTTTAGGTACACAATTCTACAACACATCATCTGTACACTGTACTGTGTGTTTACCACCCTAAGTCACATCTCCATCTATCACCATTTACCCCCCCTACACCCGCCACTTCTCTTCACCTTCCTCCCCTGGGCAATCACCACACCATTGTCTGTGTCCATGAGTTCTTTCTCTCTCTCTGTTTGTTTCTCAATTCCTGCGGATTAACCAAATTACATTTAGGTGCCCACTTTATGCCCCCCCCCCCTCAGCCCTGTGTGCTTTTTCCTAGCAGAGCAGCCTACACACTGAATTACATTTGTTTACTTGTTGATCCCCTCCATGAGGAGAGGGACTATGTCTCCCCTTCAGGGTCTAAGTAATTACTTTCTGAGCACATAGATAAAAGATACAATAAAAAATAAATGTATAAAGCCATAGATTTGTTTCTGTTTTTGGAGTTACTGAAGATTGAACTTGGGAGAAGACCAAGAATTTATGCTGTCTTTTTAAGCCTGTGTGAAAGCTGAAAATCCAAAGACATATATATAGCTTTTATTTTCCATCTAAATTCTCATTTAGAAGAATTATGGTAAGAATTTCAGTTCCAAGAATTATGGTAAGAATTTCAGTTCCTTATATCCTAATTACCTTTGTGATAGAAGTTAACAAAAGTGGGTGTATTCTATCTTAAATGTAAGAGTCATAAGAAAATTACATAAGCTGAGAGACTATGAGCAGATTCTCTATAACTACATTCTATGAGCAGATTCTCTATAACTACATTCTTATGAAGGCATTTATATTAATTATAAAATCTAAGAACTCAAAGAGAAATTAGGTATTATCTAGATATTTCTTTTTATCCTACAAAGAAATATAGCAAAACTTCCATGGAACAACAAGACTTATATTGAATGGTTGAAGATACTTGAAAGAGTAGGAGTGGCTGAATAGTCCTAATGATATGAGCTGTTCCCAGGATGGCATGCAGCAACCTTGACAGAGGTCAGTATTAGACATGGGGAGGTATTTGACTTCTTCACCTAGTAGTAAATAACACCTGAGACTAAAACCAAGGAAACATTGTAGTAAAGTAGGATCTGGATTATCCTGAGCGTCTGTGCAGAACAGTTAAATTCCTCAAAATAGTTTCTGCTTCTGAATGTGGATAAGAAAATGGGGCTTAAGTGACACGTCTTTTATATATATATATATATACTAGAGGCCTGATGCATGAAGATTCATGCAAGAATGGGCTGTCCTTCCCCTGGTTGCCGGCACTGCCTTTGCTCTGGTCCGGAGCCACCTTCCGCCTTCCCACGCTGCCCAAGGCCTGGAGCAGCTGGGGTGGTGCGGAATGCCTATGTCATCACCATCGCAACCACACAAGTGTCCCGCCCCGCTCGGCGCCTGCATATGCAAATTAACCCACCATATTTGTTGGGTTAATTTGCATACTCACTCCTGATTGGCTGGTGGGCATCACGAAGGTATGGCTAACTTGCATCTTTCTCTTTTATTGGTGTAGATATATATTGATTTCAGATAGGAAGGAAGAGGGAGAGAGAGACAGAAACCTCCATGATGAAGAGAGAATCATCCATTGGCTGCCTCCTGCACGCCTCCCATTGGGGACTGAGTCCGCAATCTGGGCATGTGCCCTGGCTGAGAATTGACCTCCTGGTTCATAGGATGAGGCTCAACCACTGAGCCATGGTGGCCGGGCCATTGACACATTCTTAAGCACCCTGCATAGGAGCTGTTTGTACCAGGCTCAGTGGTAAATTGCTAAGATTAAAATATGGCAAAGCTAAAGTGAGCACAGTGCAAATGTGGTACAACCACATGTTGTTTTCTGTAACATAAGCATGACTCCTGGCAGCTCTCAGCTCTCAGCTCCACACAAAGCCTGGGAGGCAGCCTGTGCTGCAGCAGTGGTGCTTGAATTCTCTGGAGGAATCCAAACCTTCCAAGAAGGCTCACCATCAGAGAGAATCACAACAGTCAGGCATGAATAAAAAGAAGATACCAACTGAGGAAACCAATCATATTTTGAGTTGGAAGAAAGAAAGGCAGTGGGAAGACTGAAACACAGACCAAATGGGGTTTTCATTCTTATTTTTGACGCTATACTGGGCCCTAGAGTGGTAAAATATAATCATGCCCAAACTGTAAAAACTATAACTGCATTTAAGGACCCCAGTTCCTTTGGTAAGCAATCCAGGAATAACATTCCTGATAAAATATTGCTTTAGCCTGGTTTATTCTTGAAATAGGCAAGAAAACAAGGGCTAGGTTATTGGCTTCTGGCTCTAAGATGTGTTGGTGAAATGATCTGACTTAAAGAATATCAATGGTTGAAGCCAGAGGACTTTGTTGAAAGCAGAGTAGAATGTATCACCACTGAGGACTCCTAGGGAAGAAGACTCAGAATACTGAATTTAATGTAAAATTTCCTCTTTCTATGGAAAAAATATTTTCTCATAAAACAAATGCTATGTTTACTGGCATAAAAAATGATATAAATGTTTAGCCATATCATGTAAATTCTATACTATGGTCGTAAAATTGATGGTGTTTTTTCAGACTTTTCCTAAACTGTAATAGGAAATACTAGGAAATACAGTATTATAGGGCTTTCCATGCTCCCAAAGGTGAATTTTATCAAAACCAGAACAGAGTTTTCAACAGCAATCTGAAGATACACCTGTTTGTGTAACTCAAGAAGGAATGGGACCTGCACTTTTAGCTCTAACATGTCATTACTCTAATCCTTACAAGAAAAATCTGTTCTAACTGAAAGTCAACAACTCTTCATGGACCCATCAGAGAAATGAGGTTTCAGGACAAACTATTGTCTGAATCTTGACAGACAGATGAATATGGAGTGTCACAATCAACATATGCTTAACAGGGAGAATCCCTCCAATGGCTATTTTGCCATATTGCTGGGGGCTCAGTGTGGGCTGACATGACCATTATAATCTCCTGGCGATCACAGTCTCACAGGGTCTCTCACCTTTCATGGGCTTCCCCTTCAGAAACTCTACAATGTTCTCACGGGTAAGGATCTGACAAAGATACATTTTTAGCTCTGTCAGGGAAAAGGAAAGAGTCATGGTGGTGAAATATACTCAGAGTGTTCTATATAATAAGGCCTACTCCTCAGGGAAAGAAACTTTACCAGAGCCCCATCTCACCTGCAGAAAGGATTCCCTACCCACTTCAGCTTCTGTTAGGCTTTCTGCTTTACCTGAGGGGAAATAAATCTATACCACCACAAAATACCTGCAAAGGTCAAAGCCAACAGACATAGACTCATGAAAAGATGCGATCTAATCACAAGGTTATAGAAATATTTCCCTTACACACACTATAACACCACATCAGCAGGGAACCAATCTAAGGGTGAATTACAGACAAAAAGGGCTGCAAGAGACAGACTTTCTCTGAAGACAAGCCCACAGGGAAGCATGAAGTCAGGAATGGATACAGAAACAAGAAAACTACAGAATTTAAAGCCTCTGGCCCTTAGAGCTACATCAAACATTAAACACAGTGCAACTCCTAGTCAGGTTAATATAAATCCTTACATTGATGGTCTATTTATTTCAGTTCCTAGAACCTAATACATATTTATTTAAACAAAAAAATTACAAGGCATGCCAAAGAAAGGCACTGCAAGGCATGCAAAGAAAATGCACACTCTGAAGAGACAAGCATCCAAGTTAGACTAAGATATGATACGATGTTGAAATGATCAGACGGGGAACTTAAAATAAGTAAACTTAATATGTTAAGTGAAGTGATGGAAAAACTAGACAATATGAAAGAAATCATGGGTAATGTAAGCAAAAAGAAGTAAACTCTAAGAAATTATCAAAAGAAAATACTAGATTTCAGAAACACTTTAACATAAAAAGAATACCTCTAATGGAGTCATCAGTATACCGGACATGGCTAAGGAGAGAAACAGTGAGCTTGCAGGTGGGTCAGTAGAAACTTCCCACACCAATATGCAAAGAAAAAATAATAAAAAGAAAACTATCCAGAATATAATATTAAAGAACCATGTGATAATTGGAAGAAAGAGACTGTGAAGTAGAAGAAATACTTAAAATATTAATGCCCCAAAGTGAACACCTAGCAGGATAAATACCAAAAACATCTGCATGTACCCATATTATATTGAAACTACAAGAAAACATAGACAAATAAGAAATCTTAAAAAAAAAGCCAGATAAATAAAACATCTTCTCGATACAGAAACAGGGGTAAGAATTACAGTGTACTTATAACTAGAAACCATGCAAGTAAGAAGAGAGTGGAGTAAAAATATTTAAAGTGTAGAGAGAAAAGCTCCACCAACATAGAATTATGCATACACTTAAATAACCCTTCCAAAAGGAGGGAGAAAAAGACTAAGATATAACAATAGGCCCTGCACAAAAGATTCAAGAAAAATTCTTCAAGAAGAAAGAAATGATATGCGTCAGAAATTTTGTTTTACATAAAGAAAGAATGTCAAAGAAGGAATGTATGAAAATAAAATCAAATCTTTTTTTCTCACTCTTAATTGATTTAATAGACAACTTTTTGTTCATATAAATGATAGTAACAATGTATTGGGTGAATATAGCATATGGATAAGGGAAATTAATGACAGCAATGCCAAAAAGGATGGGAGTGAGGAATTGGTAATATTCTGTTGAAAGGTATCTGCACTGTATGTGAGGTACTCTAGCATTACCTGAAGGTAGATTTACACTAGTTGAAAAGGTGTATTGGAAACTCTAGTACAAGGGTGGGGAACGTTCGGCCCGTGGGCCATACAAAGCCCACGAAACTATTTGGTCTGGCCTTGCCAAGGCATTGGGGTGAGGTAATTAAATGTTTGACCAAATATAGCGGGCTAATTTTCAAGTTGATAATTTTTTATGGCTCTTGAATATTGTTATAAATATCGAAATGTCCCTTGGCAGAAAAAAGTTTCCCCACCCTTTCTCTAGAACAACTAAGAGATTACTTTAAAACATAGTTGACATAATAGATGTGATCATTGAAATTATATAAAATGCTCAATTAAAACCAAACAAGGCAGAAAAATAAGTGTGTGTTGGGGGGAGAAACAAAGAGGAAATGTAATGAATAGAAAACAGTTAAAAAGTGGTAGATAGTAACATACCAAAAAACACTTAAAATGTGAATGGTCTAAATATACCAATTAAACAGAGATTGTCAAAGTATATAATAAAACAAGAGTCAACTAAATGTTGTCTCTAAAAATCCTACTTTGAAAATAAATACTTTGACAAGTTAAAAGAAAAGGGATAAGAAGAGATATAAATCATGATAAAACGAAATAATTGAAAGTTGAAGAAGCATTACTTTTTAAAATGTATCTTTATTGTTAATAGTATTACAGATGCCCCCCATTTTTTCCCATTGACCCTGCACCCTGCACCGCCCCACCTATGCCTCCCCCACACTATTATCTGTATTCATGAGCTATGCATATATGCATATACGTTCCCTGGTTAATCTCTCCCACCCACTCACCTACCCTCCACCTTCCTTCTGAGATTCATCGGTCTGTTTCATGCTTCTATGTCTCTGGATCTATTTTGTTCATTGGTTTATTAGATTCCACATATGAGTGAGATCATGTAATACTTATCTTTCTCTGACTGGCTTATTTCGCTTAGCATAATACTCTCCAGCCCTTCCATGCTTCCTCAAAGGGTAAGAGATCCTTCTTTTTTACAGCTGCATAGTATTCCATGGTGTAAATGTACCACAGCTTTTTTATCCACTCATCTACTAATGGGCACTTGGGCTGTTTCCAGATCTTAGCTATTGTAAATTGTGCTAAAAAAATTAAGATACTTTGGAATAAACTTAACCAAGGGGTAGAAGACCTGTACTCAGAAACTATAGGATGTTAAAAAAAGAGATAGAGGAAGATATTAACAAGTGGAAGAATATACCATAATCATGGATTGGTAGAATCAACATCATTAAAATATCCATACTACCTAAAGCAATCTATAGATTCAGTGCAATCCCTATTAAAATACCAATGGCATATTTCACAGAGCTAGAACAAATAAATAATTAATAATTGTCCAAGAACAACTTCACTAGGCCCATACTGCATCACTCTTGACATTGACGCTTCAGTCTCCCTCTTCTACTTGTCAGAACCTTGTAATAATACAGAATGTCCTCCCAAAACTGTTTACACTACTCAAATCTGTTAGCTCAATTGATGTTTCTTTCTTTTGGACTTAACCCATTGGAATTAATAATTATTAAAAGTGTGTATACATTTTTGGGGGGGCACCCAATATTAGGTACATCTCAATAATACAGGATAATGTGCTAATCTTAAATTCACCTGATTTCTGACTTTTTGTTAGGGAATTGTAAATTTCTTTATAGCTTTATTGATGTATAATTAATATTTTAAAATTTGAGATATGTAATATATACAAATTGATAACTTTGGAAACATGCATACATCTGTGATACCGTCACCATAATCAAAGTTATAAACACAGCCATGGCCTCCAAAAATTCTTGAATCCCTTTGTTTCCTTTTTTTTTTTTTTTGCAATCTTTGTTTTGTTTATAGTAGGGACAATTAATATGAGATCTTATCTCCTAAATAAGTGTTAAGTGTATAACACTGTATTGTTAGCTACTGATACTATGTTATAAAGTAGATCTCCAGAACTTATTTATTTTATATAACTAACTTATTACTCACTGAATAACAATCCTTACTATCATCTCTTTCAATTGTGGGCAACCACTTCTGGTTTTTGTTCCTATATGTTTCACTGTTTAAGATACCTCATATAAGTGAATCATATACTATTTATCTGTGACTAACTTATTTCACTTAGTATAATGTCTTCCAGGTCTATCCACGATGTCAGCCATTTTTAAGGCTGAATAATATTTTGTTGTATCATATACCACATTTTCTTCATCCATTCATCTATCAATGGGCATTTAGATTGTTTCAATAACTTAGCTATCTATAATAATAAAAGCATTATATGCTAATTAGACCGGACAGCTAAAAGACCTTCCAGACATCATTCCGGACATCCTTCCAGACGACCTTCTGGATGAAGCCACAGCAGCAGGGGCCGAGGCAGAGGCAGTTAGGGGCGATCAGGTAGGCAAGCGAGCAGTTGGGGGCAATCAGGCAGGCAGGCAGAGTGGCTAGGGGTGATCAGGAAGGTAGGCAGGCGAGCGGTTAGTAGCCAGCGGTCCTGGATTGTGAGAGGGATGTCTGACTGCCAGTTTAGGCCTGATCCCGGATTGGGCCTAAACTGGCAGTCAGACATCGCCCGAGGGGTCGTGGATTGTGAGTAGGTGAAGGCCGGGCTGAGGGCCTCCCCCTCCTATTCATGAATTTTGTGCACCAGGCCTCTAGTTGTGAATAATGCTCAAGGAACATGAAAATGCAGATATCTCTTCAAGAGCCTGCTTTCAATTCTTTTGAATATATCCCCTAGAAGTGGGATTGCTGGATAATATGGTAGTTCTCTTTCTAATTTTTCAGAAACCTCCATATCATTTTCCAACATAGGTTACCTTTTGTCTTTTTTTTATAGCCATTCTAACATGTGAGTAGATGTCATATTGTGGTTTTGATTTGAATTTCCTTGATGATTAGTGATACTGAGCATCTTTTCATGGATCTATTGTCCATTTGGAAAAATGTCTATTTTGATCCTCTGCCCAATTTTAATAGGATTGTTTGCTATTGAGTTTTATGTGTTCTTTATATATTTTGGGTATTAAATCTATTACCCATGAATGAAAAATTAACAAGTTGAACTTTATTTAAATTAAGAACTCTGTTCTATAAAATATGCTATTAAGAGAATGAAAGGACAAACCACACATTAAAGTAAATATCTACAAAACACATATCTAATACAGGATTTATATTAAAAATATACAAAGAACTCTTAAAAATTCAACATTAAGAAAATGTATAAAAATGATAAAACCCAACAGTTACCTCAATGTAGAAAATATGAAGGTGGAAAATGAGCATGTGAATTTTCTCAGCATCATTTGTCATGAGATAATTTCAAATTTAAATAACAATCTGATATCATTGTACACATTAGAATGACTAAAATCCCAAGCCCAGACAATACCAACTGCTGGCAAGTATGTGGAGCAATAATAATGCTCATTCATTACTGATGGGAATACAAAACAGTACAGACACTTTGGAAGGCAGGTCAGCATTTTCTTACAAAGCCTAACACAGTCTTATGATCTAGCAATTGCATGCCAATGTATTTACCCAAATTATATGAAAACTTATTTCTACAAAAAAAGTCCCTAAAAACCTGCACACAAATGTTTTTATATCAGACGTATTCAAACCTGCCAAATACTGGAATCAATTAAGATATTCTTCAGCAATTGACTGCATTACCAAATTGTTATACATTCCTACAATTCAATATTATTCAGTGATAAAAAATGAGTTATCATTCCCCCAAAGACAGGTGAATCTTAAATGCATATTGTTTAGTGAAAGAAGCCAGTATGACTAGGATACTTAATGTATGATTCCAATTATATGACATTCAATATAGGCAAATAATAGATACAATAAATATAAATAGAGACAAATTAGTATTTGCCAGGATGTAGACTGGTGGAGAAGGAGGGTAGTTTGAACAGGTTAGCCACAGGAAATTATTTCAAATAATGAAACTATTCTGTATGATAGGGTAATGTTAAATAAATAAAACTATGCATTTGTCAAACCCTTTGTATTTTTAGAACACAATATATGAACCTCACTTTATGCAAATTAAAAAATATCAAGAAATTTGAATGATACGAGGACTGAATGTGACAAAACAATCTAATTATATGAAACAATCATCTGAAAAAAATTCAGTGAAGGGGGTGGGGAATAGGCTGCTGACCTAAAAACTTTGGAAATGGGTGGCTTCTGAAAGGGCTAAATGCAAGAGTAACTTTACAATAACACTGTCTCTAATGGATAAACCTATTTCCCCCAGGAGGCGTGGGTTGCCCCTGGCGATGGAGGAAGCCAAGCTTCCCTCCCGCCCATCCTGACTGGCTCTGAGCTCCTCTCAAGGCTACAAAGTTTCAATTATAGAAGGTAAATAAATCCCAGAATAAAAAGAAAAAAAGGAGAGGCTGGGAGCTTCCGTCTCCAGGGGGGCTTGGCCAGCCTGAAAACGGCCCTCAGTCCCTCACCCAGACTGGCCAGGCACCCCAGTGGGGACCCCCACCCTGAAGGGGCTGTGACCAGCCTGCAAACAGCCATCAGCCTCTCACCCAGGCTGGCCAGGCACCCCAGTGGGGACCCCCACCCTGAAGGGAGTGTGACCAGCTGCAAACAGCCATCAGCCCCTCACACAGGCTGGCCAGGCACCCCAGTGGGGACCATTAGCCTGCAAACACCCATCAGCCCTTCACCCAGGCTGGCCAGGCACCCTAGCGGGACCCCCACCGTGATCCAGGATACCCTTCAGGGCAAACCAGCTGGCCCCCACCCATGCACCAGGCCTCTATCCTATATAATAAAAGGGTGATATGCAAATTGACCCTAACAGCAGAACGACTGGGAATCACTGGTCACTATGACACACACTGACCACCAGAGGCCAGACGCTCAATGCAGGAGCTGCCCCCTGGTGGTCAGTGTGCTCCCACAGGGGGAGCTCTGCTTAGCCACAAGCCAGGCTGATGGCTGCCAGTACAGTGATGGTGGTGGGAGCCTCTCTGGCCTCCTCAGGAGCACTAAGGA
The DNA here is from genome assembly GCF_000147115.1 of Myotis lucifugus. Lineage (NCBI taxonomy): Eukaryota > Metazoa > Chordata > Mammalia > Chiroptera > Vespertilionidae > Myotis > Myotis lucifugus. Next base: position 1,205,829 of record NW_005871300.1, read on the forward strand.
TGTCCGACTGCAGCTTAGGCCTGCTCCCTGCTGGCAAGTTGACATCCCCCAGGGCTGCCGGGCTGCCAGAGGGATGTCTGACTGCCAGCTTAGGCCCAATCCCCCGGGGAGCAGGCCTAAGCCAGCAGATGGTCAACACCCGGGGGGTCCCAGACTGCGAGAGGGCACAGGCAGGGCTGAGGGACCCCCCCGAGTGCACAAATTTTTGTGCACCGGGCCTCTAGTCCATATATATAAAAGCCTAAGTGACCGTCGCAACTGAACGGACCACTGAACAGGCTACATGGGGTGACCAGGCTGGTGGGAGGTTTAGTGAGGGGCGACCAAATGACCAAACAGCAGGCTGCATGGGGCAACCAGGCCCACAGAGGTGGGCAGTTTGGAGCAACCAGGCTGGCAGGAGGGCAGTGAGGGGCAAATAGGCCAGCATAGGGGGGCAGTGAGGGATGACCAGGCTAATGGGGGGGGCTGTTGAGGAAGACCAGGATGGTATGGGGGCAGGAAGGGGTGACCAGGCCAGTGGGGTGGGCAGTTAGGGGCGACCAGGTAGGCAGGCAGGTGAGCAGTAGGAGCCAGTGGTCTTGGATTGTGAGAGAGATGTCTGACTTCCGATTTAGGCTTGATCCCAGCAGTCAGACATCCCCAGAGGGGTTCCGCATTGGAAAGGGTGCAGGCTGGGCTGAGGGGACAAATTTTGTGCACAATTTTGTGCTCTGGGCCTCTATTAACAAATGAAATGACATTATATAAAAACTAAGAAAATCAGAATAAAGCATAGAATTTTAATTAATAATATATATTAATGTTAGTTAATTAAGTATAACAAATGTGCCATAATAATACAAGTTGTTAATAACAAAGGATGTGCAATACATGGAAACTTCTATACTATCCTCACAATTTTTTTGTAAATCTAAAACTACTTTAAAATAAAAATATAATAATGTGATTTTTTTTGGAATAAATTGTTCACCTTGGGCCTATAACCTATTTTTTAAACCTAAATTTTTCTGTAAAGCAATTTGAGATAATTGCCTTATATGTTTCTATAACCTAGTTACTATTTAGGGAATATAAATTCATGATTTCTACTTTTGTTACTTTATTAAATTTGAAAGGCAATGTTATATTTTTTCTCCTTAAATGCAGTTCCTGTTTTGTAATGAAATAAACATTCCCATTATTTCAGAAAATGGATACTAAATTATAAGGTCAAATGTTTGTCTTTGCTTTTTTAATAACTAGATATATCAATTAGACAAGTAATTTAATATTGAAGAAATGATTCCCAAATTTTTTTACCTAACTTTTAATTTTTCTTTATTTAAATTCTATACAAATATACACATTTAAATTCTACTGACATTAACACTAAAAGTTAATGTCATAAATACTTGGCTCCACAAAATCACCATAATTGATATAAATTCAGCTAAAACAAAACAACTTGGAATTTTATTTAATCTGTGCAAATGTTTAGACTCTCTAAAATATTAAACATAATTTAGATATTTTCAATATGAGAGCTGCTAAACTGAGGAGCCCATAGATCCCAAATGAGAAATTTACTGTAGTCCTAAGTAACCTCAGTTCAATAATTCTACTAAATAAATAATTGTTTGTATTTATACTCATGTATCCCACTCTAATCAAATACCTTTCTAATATATCTGGTTGCATAAAGCAGATAGTCACTTTGCTTTTCCATTCTGATATTTAGTCATCTGGCTGTTCATGCATTTAACAAATTCACTAGTCTCCTCATGCTAAGGAGTGTGGTAGGTGCTGGGATATAAAAAGACACCGTCTTGCATTCAGGCCAAAGTTTACACATGGAATAAAACATCATGTATATATGGCAGCACATTACCTGCACGACTATTATGAATGAAAAAAAAGGGCCACTTGCTAACCTGACTACTTCAGAGAAGGCCTGCATAGTGGCTGTACAAACTCAAAGACCTAAAATAATCACAAAGGATGGTCTAAAAATTAAATATTTGACTAAAAGCAGTTTATAGTGGGTAGTCATGTCCTAGGCCAGTATTTTCCCTGACAAAGATGAACGTTGATCTTTACTGAGCCTATTGTCTTTTTGCATCTAAAATAACATACCTGTGAAATATCTGGGTAACTTATAACTTCCCTCAGGGCACAACAAATGGCACCAGGGCATTCCCTCATTGTTATTGTTATCATGTTAACTAGAGGCCCGGTGCACAAAATTCATGCGGGG
>NW_005871300.1:1208574-1220138 GCF_000147115.1 Myotis lucifugus
CGATCAGGGGGTTGGGGCACCGCCCTGTCACACTCAGGGCAGGGCCGATGGAGAGGTTATGGTTCTACCCTGTCACACACAGAGCAGGGCCTGTGGGGGCGGGGGGTTGGGGCACCGCACCCTGTCACACACAGAGCAGGGCCGATCAGGGGGTTGGTGCGCTGCACCCTGTCACACACAGAGCAGCAGGGCAATTGGGGGATTGGGGAGATTGGGGAGCTCCCCCCTATCAGGCACAGAGCAGGGCTGATCAGGGGGTTTGGGCGCTGCCCCCTGTCACGCTGATCCCGGTGCCGGGAGGCATATTACCCTTTTACTATATAGAATAGAGGCCTGGTGCATGGGTGGGGGCCGGCTGGTTTGCCCTGAAGGGTGTCCTGGATCAGGGTGGGGGTCCCCACTGGGGTGCCTGGCCAGGCTGGCTGAGGGGCTGAGGGCTGTTTTCCCACTGGCAGTTGACTAAAAGCTCCCAACCGCTCCTTGTTTTCTTTTTTTTTTTTTTTTTTTTATTCTGGGCCAGCTTTAGCTCTGAGGCCTTGCTGCTGAAAATATGGATACAATGTTGCGGTCCGGGGCTGACTGACAGCCGGTTTTGTTTAGCTTCTTATTTGCAACATAGTAATAGTTGCTTAGAGTTGCAGTTGAGAGGCCGGCAAGTCAGGCGGGGAACGTTGGAGTCTGCAGTTCCTGGAGGAAGCAAGCCTCCCTGCTCGCTTCAGTGCATGGCTGCCGGCCGCCATCTTGGCTGACAGTTAATTTGCATAAGGATACGCTGATTAGCCAATGGGAAGGGTAGCGGTCGTACGCCAATTACCATGTTTCTCTTTTATTAGTGTAGATTGTCAACTGTTAGCTATGTTAACTATCCTGTATCCATCTATTTAAAAGAGGCATATGTCCAACATTTCACTTTTTATCCAATCCCATAGGTTTCCCCACTTTGCTTTCCCCCACCTCCCTAATCTATCACCAATGGATTTCATGTAACCCACTTATATCTTCCCTTTTGATGGTAATTTATAAAAACAAGGTATAAACTCGCCATTCTCTGGAGCATAATCCTAATCCATTGAGATTCTGCTCCCTGGCAATTGTCGAGAGTTTGGCTCAAATACTCACAAAATTCTTTACAGGTTTGAATGTTTTGTTGTTGTTGTTGTTGTTTTACATTAACACTATTTAGAAGTTTCCAAATTCATTTAGTAACTCAGGGAATTGTATTTGCAATGAATGAAAATTAAAACAAAAACAAAAAAATACCTCTTTCATGGTTAGTGACTTTTTTTTTTTTTTTTTACTGTGTAGGGTCTATATAAGTGATATTTTTAGAAGTGGGGTTAAAAGTGCTTTTCTTTGGCCCAGCTGGTGTGGCTCAGTGTTTGAATGTAAACCCAGGAACCAAGAGGTCACTGGTTCCATTCCAGGTCAGGGCACATGTCTGGGTTGTGGGCTCAATCCCCAGTAAGAGATGTGAAGGAGGCAGACAATTGATCATTGACGTTTCTATCTTCTCTCTCTAAAAATAAAAAAATATATATATATATATATATATATATATATATATATATATATATATTTTTTTTTTTTTTAAAGGGTTTTTCTTTGGAAATATAAGAAAGATTCTTAGGCAAAAGGGAAGAGCAAAGAGCATGCATGTATCAAAACTTCTGTTTTCTCTTAAAGGTCACCAGCTTCCCAAGTCATAATCTCCTTCAATACCTCTTTGATAAGATGAGTTTAGTAGACATTCAATTTGATATGGGATTTTTGGACTGGAACACGCCATGCATGGGTAGGATAGTTCCCTGGATTCTTTTTCCACTGGAGTCGAAGAATGAATCCACAGACTGAACATGGTATAGAAAAGGTAGAAATTTATTGAAAACAAGTACAGATTCCCACATGGGGAAGGGGAAAGAATCCCACCAAGTTCCTGTTTCCATGTTTTATAAAGGCTGCAAGTCCCCATGTCCTGATTTCCCTTCTGATTGGTCCATATCCCCTTTTGAATTGGTTGCTACAGTAACTCCTAAAGCTCTCCTCCCTCATTGTCCTCCCATTCCCTCTGGGCTTTCTTCCTCCTTTATTTTGTAAATATAGGCCTTTTTGATAATCCCAGTTTCCTTATCTTATGGAAATGTAACTGTTGCTGCTCCCTTGTTTTATGGAAATGTAACTTCTGCTCTATAGTCCTTTTTTTTCCCATGCACCCCCAATTCTAAAAATTCCCTAAACCTGCATGTTTCACCTCTAAAATTACTATTTTAATTTCTAATAGTAAAATAGTAGCTCTTAAATGACTCTTCTATTATAATAAATTTAAGCATGACTGTAACTTCTACTGGCTTCCAAAGTAATATATTTCTTTTATTTGTTACCTGGACCCAGGTATTACAAGTCCTAGTACTAGTTATTTTTTCCTTGATTATTTGATTTTGTTTTAATTAAATACAGAGTTTATATGTGAAAATTATGTGTTTTAGTTTTCATAAGACAATAAGAAAAATACTATGTTTTATTAAAGAAATTAGATATATTTATTATAATATAATACTTTCCATTTGAAAATATTTTATATCAACACTACAGTATGTGATACCAATATCATTAAATGCTAAAAATAGTAAGAAAAATGATCACTTTCTAAATATTTCTGTTTTCAGAAAATTATCTTTTAATTTTAAAATAAATTTTCATTGATGTTAGAGAGAGAAGGGGAGAAAGAGAGATGGTGAGAAAGAGAGAGCGAGAGTGATGGATGTGAGAGAGAAACCTCCTGCATGCATCCCGACTTAGGATCAAAGCCACAACCTGGGTATGTGCTCTGACCAGGAATCAAGCCTAGTATATGGGGCTGTGCTCCAACCAACTGAGCTACACTGGCCAGGGTGGGTATTATTATAATTTAAATGAATCCTATATAATAACCTAATATGCTCAGTGTCCGGTCATCCATTCAACCAATCAAAGCGTAATATACTAGTGATATGCTAAGGCCGTTCAACCGCTCACCATGAGGTTCACTGACCACCAGGGGGCAGACAGTTGACCAGTCTCTATGATGTGCACTGACTACCAGGGGGCAGATGCTCTGACCAGTAGATTAGCTTGCTGCTGGGGTCTGGCCAATTGGGACTGAGCAAGATGGGCCGGGCATGCCCTGGAGCCCTCCTGCAGTCCCTCCCCAGCTGTCCAATCTCCCACGTCCCTCCCCAGCCTCGATCGTTCCCCCGTGGGGTCCCTCAGGCTGGCCTGTGCGCTCTCAGAATCCAGGACACCTCAGGGGATGTCAGAGAGTCAGTTTCAGCCTGATCACGCAGGCATAAAAGGCTAATATGCAATTAGACCATATGGCAAAGCAATCGATCACTATGACACACACTGACCACCAGGGGGAAGACACTTAATGCAGGATCTTCCCCCTAGTGGTCAGTGTGCTCCCACAGGGGAGTGCCACTCAGCCAGAATCTGGGCTCACATCTGGCAAGCACAGCAGTGGTGGTGGAAGCCTCTCCCGCCTCCGCGGTAGCACTAAGAATGTCCGAATGCAGGCTTAGGCATCAGTTGGACATCCCCCGAGAGCTCCCGGACTGCGAGAGGGCACAGGCCAGGCCGAGGGACCCCTTGAGTGCATGAATTTTGTGCACCAGGCCTCTAGTAATTCAATAAAATTGCATCTTAATTGGGTTCACAGTTGTGAGTTACTTCTACTATAGTGAAAAAATAGCTAGTATTTTTACCCAAACAGGCAAAACTTTCAAAATAAAATTACTTTTAAATTCATACACACATTTTATAAAAATAAGATCAATTATCTTTCTTTATATTTCTGCTTCTTATTTTTAATCACAATTTTACTTGCTAGAATAAACGTAAGTGTAACATAAAACACATTATTATATTTTATCACTGATTACTTAATGTTAGCATTACTACCCTAATTATTTATAGATATTTATTATTTTAGATCATCTAGCTAATGTGTTGTTGGAAATTTGAGTAAAGTAGTATGTGGCCTTAAGAAAGAAAGATTTGGATATGAGCATATTATTTATTTTAAGATGGCCTTTCTCATTTTGATGAATGTCTAGGCTATTTAAATCCTTCCATGGAACCATGCTTTTAGTGTGAACTACTATAAGGTTTGACATTTAAAGTCAATTCATGTAATAAAAAGAGATTTTAAACATACTCTGTTAAGTCCAGAAGAAAATAGCACACCAAAAGTGGTTCTCAACATTGAAAGTGCACCAGAGTCACCTGATGGGCTTTGATGAAATAAAGATTTTCTGGCCTGGCTTTGGAGCTTCTGATCCAGTCGGCCTGGGTAGGATCTGAGTAGTCACCCCCTGTAACGCTATTCTGGCCTGACTTTGGAGCTTCTCTCTAGTTTCTGCAACTGTAGCAAGTCAGATTACCAGAAATCTTCACACATAGCTCAATTTACTCCGTTAATTTCTCTCATTTCTGCAACTGTAGCAAGTCAGATTACCAGAAATCTTCACACATAGCTCAATTTTTCCTATTTTCATAGACTGTGATTTTTACTTTTTGTTTCACTGGTTAACTGGGGCTTGACAATAACATGTAATGTTTGAAAACAAGTGTTCTCCTTATTTCTAAGACATACTCTTTCTCTAAACCCAGCTTAAGCCCCTGACCCTCACAGTGTAGAGGCATAATATATACAGGAATTATTCTGCTCATGCAATCCCAGTCATCCAGACATGAATGATTTCTAACCACACGTTAGACACTCACCTCTAGATCAGATTATCCTATTAATTAGCTCCAATGCATTTTTAACAGACTGCACATTATGTCTTCACTAGGTCATATCCCCTAGTATGCACTTTAGCACAATGCTCCCTGAACTTCATGTGCATAAAACTGTAGATTCAATGTCAGTAGGTTCAAAATGGGATTTGATATGTGCATTTCTAACAAGCTCCACTGTGATACTAAAGCTGTTGGTTGAAAAACAGATTTTGGTTGTTAAAGCAAGTTTTTCACATTAGCCTGAGACAAACCTATAGTAAAGAAACCTGTTTAACTTTCACCAAAAGTGTTTTTGTTTGTTTTTTTCTCCCAGAACAGTGTTTCCCTCCCCCACCTCCTCTGCACAGCTATGCTGCCCCTGGACCCCTGGAATGCTATTTGTCACCCCTCAGAACTAATGCTCCACAGAGTACATTTTGAGAAATGTCACTCCAGGTTAGTGGTTCTCAACATTGAAAGTGCACCAGAGTCACCTGATGGGCTTTGATGAAATAAAGATTTTCTGGCCTGGCTTTGGAGCTTCTGACCCAGTCGGCCTGGGTACGACCTGAGTAGTCACCCGCTGTAATGCTGCTGAGAATCACTCCTTTAGTTCCTCTAGTTTCTGCAACTGTGGCAAGTCAGATTACCAGAAATCTTCACACATATATTCTGATTCTTTAACTCTCCATGGATGTTTCCTCAGGGCTATGCTTTAACATGGTGACTTTTTTTTAAAGATTAAATAAAAAATATGCATATGATAATATGGAATATCATTTTGTAAATATCTTGTGTCAGTAGTCTTTAAATAAAAGATACATTATATATTCTTGTTAATATTTTCAATAAGAAAAAAATTCTCTCCCTTGATAGAATAGAAAATTTTAGTTATGAGTATTTTCATATAGATTTATGTGTATGGTACACACACACACACACACACACACACAAACACATACGTATATTATTTCCTCCTCTCTGTATTGTGGCTTAATTCTTGTTATATGTAATTTCTAAAAATAGGTTAAATTGTTTTATTATCTCTATGTTTAAATGCCACATTTCTTAAATTCTTTAGAAAATCAATGGGATATTATAAATAAATAATATACCACAACATTCAAACTTACACATATATTTATCAATCTTATTACACAAACTACATCCAGAAATCACAAGTAATGCTATTACAATACCCTGGTATCCAAACACCTCATTTTCTCAGAAAATGTAATTCATGAAAAAATCTAGCATAGTAGAAACATTTTCAGTTCTGCTTTATAGAGATTTTGATTTTTAGCATGAAAAAAATAGATTAATTAAAAATAATCTATACAAGACATAGATAATAGTTAATTAAAAATTAATTTATACATTCAACCAATGACATATTCTATCCATACATTTTTGTTGCTGGATAAATTAACTTCACTAAATATATGTCTTACTCCAGGCTCTTCCCTATTCCTTCCTCCATGAGGAGCAACTGGAGTCAAAAATGCAAGGCTGTATTGTCAGTTTGTCTAGCTGACAGGATCTGAAGATTAAATTTCTCACAGCCCTTCATATTGGTAGCTATTTCATAGATAAAAATCTACTAAATGGTTAGAAATATAGTTTCTACCCATTACACCTGTGATAATGTATCACTTTCAAATTTGTTTTGGGATCTAAAGATAAAAAATATCAATGTTGCACTTTTTAAGAAAGTAAAATAATATTAAAATAGACAAGTTTTCTATACTTCTCATAAAATCAATTTATATTTTTCATTTCTAATAGATACCATTGCCAGAGAATACATTTTTCTTCTTTATTAAGCTGAATACAGAAAAATTATGAGAACCTAACTTGTCATCTCACACTTTTTAGTTTGTTCATTATTTGGATGTTTAAGAAACCTAGTGTTATCACTCTTCACCAATTTATTCTTAGTAAATAGTTGGAAATTAGTCAATCGATTGCCATACTCTCTATATAAGCTTTTTGATTTAGGGTTTTCTCCTATTTTGCAAGAAAGTAAAATGTTTAGTCAAAAAATAAATAACTTGCTGCCTAATAATAAAACTTTATGCAGTAGTTTAATGGATAGTTTTGTGATCTTTTATGTCAAGGGAGATTAAAGAAGACAACAAAATTTTAACAGTTTTTTGTTTGTTCGTTTTTTCTGTTTTCTAAAAAAATTTTAAGGATTTACCACATGGAAACTTGCCTAGCTGGCATCTGTCAATCATTCAGAGGCTTTACAATAGGCATCAAAAGATAGCATAAAAAAATAATGTGTTGCAGCCCAGCCAGTGTGGCTCAGTGGTTGAGCATTGATCTATGAACCAGGAGGTCATGGTTCAATTCCCAGTCAGGACACATGCTGGAGTTTCAGGTTAGATCCCTAGTAGGGGGTGTGCAGGAGGCCACTGATCAATGATTCTCTCTGATCATTTATGTTTCTATCTCTTTCTTTTCCCTTCCTCTCTGAAATCAATAAAAATATATTTAAAAATTAACGTATTGTAAACTTAGACTTTGGGTGGTGAATGGCATAGCAGAAAGACCTTTTATAAAATAGTGAGAAGTGACGAGAATGACTTGTGGCAACTCCCAGAGAGGGAAGTGTCCATCTGAAAGCTAAAAGCAGCTCTTACAGCGCCTCTTGAATTACTGGTTTCGACTGTAGAGTAGTCATTCAAAAATAGAGTGATATGCAAAGAGTAGAAAATAATCAGTACCAGCCCAAAGACAAAAACAAAGAGAAAATTAGATATGAATTCTGGGAGACAATGACAACTAGACTTCAATATTTGCCAGTCTGATCCAAATTGGGAATTCATTTCACTTGTGTAAAATTTATTTTATATTTCTTGGGTAATTAAGAAACAAAAGATAGACACTTATACTGAGAACTGTTTAGTAGTCTAGAATATTCAAGATATGCTTTTCCTAGGTTTTATTCTCCATACTCTTTCCAGTTTTGTGATTTTCTATATTCTCTCACTCATGTAAAGTACATATTCACTGAATGTATACAAGCTACACTTGAGCTATTCCTATTATAAAGGGAGGGGACAATTACAAGAAATGCAGTGTATTCTGAGAAATGTAGTTTCTACACATTATACCTGTCATAATATAGCAATTTCAATTTTTTTGTGAGATCTAAAGATAAAAAATACCAACATTGCACTTTTTAAGAAATTAAAACATTGTTGCTTTTCCTTGCCTCTAAGAGAAAATTTATTTTTATTTAAAAGAAAAACAACAACATGCACAGTGTTGGAAAAAAGGTAAAATGCAGGAGAGCTGGTACCATGAAGATTTGAGACATGAGTTAGGTGAAAAAGGAGTACAGGTCCTAGAGTGATGTGAGAATGGCAAGTAGAGAGTAGACCTTGACTTCATTTATGACTATTCAAATTTATCTTTATAAGTACATTCATGAATTTGTGTGAATAAATCATTCATAAAAATAATGTGTACATATTTTATATGAGTCTTTATGTATCTGTACTTCAAATATAATAGAATTTCCTTTGGTGGTTGTATACTTCTCAAATCAGAAAACAATGACATACTGAGCTTTATGGAATTCAGTATGCAATTGGTTTCCAGAATTGTAGGAAATATTACATTACAAGTTTATGTAATGAAACTTGATTTAGGCCTTCAATAATAATTACTATTTGCTTATGTACAGAGGATGGAGACAGACATTCCAAAGAATTGGGGCCACATAATTTTAGGGGAAAAACTGAGCAAAGGCACAAATGGCAATGAAATGGCTGTGGATGTGTAAGAAACAGTAACATGAGCTTGGTTGGAATGGAATATCTATGCTGAAAACTTGTGAGAAATAAGTTTGGACGAACTACGTACTAAAAGAATATAAAAAATCTAACGAAATATTTCATATTTGTGGATACAGGAACTAGATTATTGAACAGTTCTTGATATGGAAAAATATGGTTTGAAAGGTAATTATTTGAAAGCTTTTCTGTGGAGATTGGAGTTGGTGTTTGTGGGACAGGGAAATGAAGGCAGGTTTAAGTGGGAAGCAGAGCTTGGCCAAACTCTCAGTAAAGATCTGAGAGGTGGCAGCTGTGGAAATGAAAGATAAAGGATCTAAATTAATGTTTCATAGCGAAATGACATGCAGAAAATCACTGTAACTTAAGAAAAATGGACTGTGTGATGGGACACTAGTCTATCACATGGATTTGGTTTAAGCTAAGATATCCATGAGCCAAAAATTTTGTATTGGTTATTCTTTAAATATTTTTATTGATTTCATAGAGGAAGGGAGAGAGATAGAAACATCAATGATGAGAGAATAATTGATGGGCTGCCTCCTACATGCCCCCCACTAGCAATAGAGTCCGCAACCCCAGGCATGTGGCCTGACGAGGAATTGAACCAGGACTTCCTGGGTCATAGGTCGATGCTCAACCACTGAGCCACACCAACCAGGCTGTATTCTTTATTTTAAATGGTAATTGCTAAATGAATAAATACTTTACTTTTTTAAATGAACCTTGGGGACATTTGTTATGCTAAGTGAAATAAGCCAGACTTAAAGGGCAAATATGGTTATTAATTAGGAAGGAAGCAAAGGGAAGGACAAATAATATGGGCACGCCATTTGTGTCAGAAAGCTGCAGTTTAACACCCTCTAGGTCTGTTCCCCGCAGATTGCTGAGGGAAGGGACTGGACAATCAACGCATGCCCGAAAGTTAGACAGAAACACCTTTCACCTGTGACAACCCTGTGTGACCAATAAATAAGGGGATAGGTGGGTTGTGGGATGTGCACGTAGAACTCAGGGGCCTCTAGCGTCACATGGAGAAGTCTTCCCAGAGGGAGGTGGATCCTCTGCTGCTGGGCACTCAGAGCTGTGCCTGACGCCTTCCCGCACCCTGAACCAGGCGCCTTCCCACACCCTGAACCAGGCGCCTTCCCACACCCTGAACCAGGCGCCTTCCCACACCCTGAACGTGTAGAAGGCTTCCTTTTCCCAGGTGTGGATCTCGGGTCCCTGGTGAGGTAAGCACCCTGGCTGAAGGCCTTTTTGCATTCGCTGCACGTGTGGCCTCTGTTGATGGATGAGCCTGGAGCTGTTGTGGACCACCTTCCTGAACTCACCATACTGATTGGGCTCCTCTCCCCTGAGGATCCTCTGATGCTCAGTGAGGTGCGTTCTCTGGCTGAAGACTTTGCCACAGCCATTAAATCTAACCTAAACCTGTACATATATGCAAGAGAGTGAGTAAAATATATTATTTACCTCCACTTGAGCAGGAAATCATTTAGGCATTTGTAATTCTGGGAGTCAAGTTATGTGGCTGTGCTTTCTATTTTTGAGAAATAACTAGAGATAATAGGGTAATTTTAAAAATATATTAGGATTTGTTCTTGATTTATTTATGTGTTCATACATTTACTTACTCAGTTATTTATCTATTTATCTTCCCCATAAAGATAGAATTTATGGGGGAAAAGAACACCCATTTTTTTCACCAATAGTAGTGAAATATCCATAATATAAATTCTACCTTTCTCTTCTTCATTTAAACTTTCATTTTATTTTCAGGAATATGTTGGTAATTATTAGAGCATTAAGAACTAAATTAGTGAGCTTAGAGAAAGTCTGTTTAAAACATTTAAAACTTTTTTCTCATATTGCACTTGTTTTCCCTGTTTCACAGCTATGTTATACTGGCCTTTGTTCCCCTTCCTTGTGACTCCAACCTTCTGTCTCCCATTCCAATCTGGTCATTCAATCCAAGCATGTCAAACTGATGGCCTGCAGGCTGCATGCCTCATTTATTTGGCCTGTGTTAGCCTTTGAGTTTGACATGCTCGGTATACACACTCCCAGACAAAACACATAATACCATGTTTAGAGGGAAATATGCTTTATGCATCATTCATTTAACCTGAAATGCTTTCTTCTTTCATAAATGAACTCCTTGTTTATCTCTGGGCAAGTGCCTTGCTCTCCAAAGTTTTGTTCTCCTGCCTTTACATTTGAAAGCATTGAACAACTATTTATTTAGCCTTGTATATCTGTAGGCAAAATCTGTTCCTCTTATATTACAGTTCCCCGAAAAGCCAAACGCTACTCACTCTTTAGAAAGTAAAGCAATATTTATTTCTGGCAAAGATTCTGTTTTCACATATCAAAAAATTATATATGTAAATGATAGTAGAAAATGTGGACTGCAATTTCTTTGGGGACATATTAAGGAATCAGTAGAAGAATGTTTATTATTTCATCTCGAAAGTGATTTCTTGAACCTTTAAAATTTATACAACAGCTATAAACAATAGATTGTGAATAAAACAGATTCAATTTCCATGCCTGTAAAGGTGAAATATATCCCCCTCCCCTCCACAAGGCATACATATTTTCTCTGCTGGATTTCGTTGAAAGCTAACTTTTTGTGAAGAAAGTAATGACCTAGAGTTATGATCCCAATAATATAAAACTTTGCAGGCAATTTTAGGTGAATGTTCTCCTATGTACATTTTATTGATTATATGACTAATTTTCTGCAAATATTGATGATAATTAATAATTAATTTAATACTTTTTTGAAGAATATAATAAAACTAGAGGCCCGGTGCACAAAATTTGTGCATGGGGGGGGGGGTGGTGTCCCTCAGCCCATCCAGCACCCTCTCCAATCTGGGACCCTCAGGGGATGTCTGACTGCCGGGTTAGGCCCGATCCCTTTGGGGATCATGTCTTGCTCTCCAAGAGACACAGTCCTCTCACAATCCGGGACTGCTGGCTCCCAACCGCTCACCT
>NW_005871300.1:1220238-1236833 GCF_000147115.1 Myotis lucifugus
ACTACCCTCCCTGCAGGCCTGGTTTCCCCCAACTGCCCTCCTATGCCAGCATCTGTGGTAGCCATCTTGTGTGACAGTGTGATGGTCAATTTTCATATTACCTCTTTATTATATAGGATATCCATAGTTTCAAGCATGGCTTTTTGTTATTTCCTTTATACTTTCTTTGCATATATTCTCTTTGTGAACTTCCACAGATCTAATTAGGGAAGGTATATAGACTATTCTATCATCTTGATGGGGGAGAGGTTTGCTTTCATTATCATCTGAAGTATGTATTCAATATACTATAAACAAATATCAAAGCAAAGTATTTTTTCTGGAAACAATGTTCCTTTGACTTGATTTTGAAAATGGTCTTTATAACCTCTGCCCACTCTTCTGTTCAGTTAGTTTTAAATAATTCAAGAAAACTGTTTTCAATTTGTCCTCTATCACATAAAAATTTTCTCAGTTATTTTGATAGCAAATATGCATATTCAAGGGATTTTGTAACACTTAATTTCATATATATTTGTAATTGCATATTTGACAACAGAGGGATAGGTTTACTTTTCCTACTGGCTTAATATCCCTTCCAATAGAAAGTTAAGTTTATTCTACAATAATTTCCCTTAAATAGTATATTGTAACCTATATACATGCAAAGAATTTTATACATTTCAAAATCTTCCCCACAAATTATTATGCAGATAGTTGACCCTTCATGGATGAATTGAATGAATATGAGAATATAAGTAATAAAATAACCATTATCTAATCTACATGAAGACATGTGATCACTGATAAAGAATTGAATTCAATGTGCTCAGGGTAATTTGTGAGAAAGATTTTAAGATTTAGGTAAGAATGTTATGGCAATAGTGGTTTCATTTCAAGAGGGGTGGGGGGCATATATATTTTAGGTGCCTACAGGAGTCACAGTTTGAGAACCATAAATTAATGAATGGTGCACATTTGTTTCTTAAATGAGAACATTGGATTTAAGAAGGTAGTGTGAAAGAATTTAAGGTCATACAAGTAATTACTAGAAACCTTGAGATGATGATACACAAGTCCTAACAACTAACTTAATCTTTTTAAAAAATTAATCTTTATTGTTGAGATTATTACAGATGCCCCTCTTTTTTCCTCCCATAGCCCCCCACCACCTGGTTCCCACCCTACCCCAGGCCCTCGCCACCCTATTGTCTGTGTCCATAGGTAATGTATACATGCATATAAGATCTTTGTCTAATCTCTTCCCGCCCCCCCCCCCCACATTCCCTTTCCTCTGAGAATTGTCAGTCTGTTCCATTTCCATGCCCCTGATTCTATTTCATTCACCAGTTTATTCTGTTCATCAGATTTTTTATTTATTTGATTTTTAGATTCACTTGCTGATAGATATGTATTTGTTGTTCATATTTTTTTAAAATATATTTTATTGATTTTTTACAGAGAGGAAGGGAGAGAAATAGAGTTAGAAACATCGATGAGAGAGAAACATCGATCAGCCGCCTCCTGCACATCTCCTACTGGGGATGTGCCCGCAACCAAGGTACCTGTCCTTGACCGGAATCAAACCTGGGCCCTTCCAAACTGCAGGCCGATGCTCTATCCACTGAGCCAAACTGGTTTCGGCTGTTCATATTTTTTATCTTTACCTTTTTATTCTTCCTCTTCTTAAAGAATACCCTTCAGCATTTCATATAATAGTGGTTTGGAGGTGATGAACTCCTTTAGCTTTTTCTTATCTGTGAAGCTCTTTATCTGACCTTCAATTCTAAATGATAGCTTTGCTGGGTCGAGTATTCTTGGTTGTAGGTTTTTGCTATTCATCACTTTGAATATTTCTTGCCACTGCCTTCTGGCCTGCATCATTTCTGATGAGAAACCAGCTGGCAGTCATATGGGTATTCCCTTGTAGGTAACTGTTTATCTCTTGTTGCTTTTAAGATTCTCTCTTTGTCTTTTACCCTTGGCATTTTAATTATGATGTGTCTTGGTATGGTCCTCTTTGGATTCCTTTTGTTTGGGGTTCTCTGTACTTCCTAGACTTGTAAATCTATTTCTTTCACCAGGTAGGGGAAGTTTTCTGTCATTATTTCTTCAAATAGGTTTTCAGTATCTTGCTCTCTCTCTTCTTCTGGCATCCCCATAATTCGGATGTTGGTACACTTGAAGTTGTCCCAGAGACTCCTTACACTATCTTCATATTTTTGGATTCTTTTTTCTTTTTGCTCTTCTGGTTGGGTGTTTTTTGCTTTCTCATATTTAAAATTATTGATTTGATTCTTGGGATCCTCTAATCTACTATTGAACCCCTGTATATTATTCTTTATTTCAGTCAGTGTATGCTTAATTTCTGACTGGTCTTTTTCCATTTTTTTGCCATTCTCACTAAGATCCTTGAAAGTCTCACTAAGTTCCTCAGAGGTTTCTAGAAGATTCTTGAGTAACTTTATAACTATGGTTTTCAACTCTATATCCAGTAGTTTGCTTTCTTCTATTTCTTTCATTGTGACATGTTTCTTTGTCTCCACATTTTGGCTGCTTCCCTGTGTTTGTTTCTATGTATTGGGTAGCTGCTAAGTCTCCCTGAGTTGATAGTGTGGCCTTGTGTAGTAGGTGTCTTATAGGGCCCAGTGGCTCAGCCTCCCCAGTCACCTGAGGTGGACACTCTTGGTGCACCCCTTTTTGGGCTGTGTGCACAATCTTGTTGTAGTTGAGACTTGATTGTTGTTGGTGTCTGTGGGAGGAATTGACCTTCAGGCCAATTGGCTGTGGGGACCAGCTACAACTACAGTGGGAGAGATGCTGTGCAGGAGATAGCCTTATGGAACAAGACTTGCTTCACTGGGGCTTTGGTGCTCACTGATTCTGCCCCTTGAGTGTGTCGCTTATGGATGTGAAGAGTGGTAATCTGGTAGGGTCTCACACTGACCACTGGTACACTGGTTCTTGGGTCTCCAGGGAGGTGCAAAGTCAGCATTCCTTGGGGCCATCCAGCAGGAGCTACAGAGAGATCTGCAGATTCCTCCTCTTTGAATCGGATTTGGAGGTGCCCAGATGAGGCCCAGCCGTGAAGCAAGGCAGGCTGGTGCTGGGGCCAGTTTTTAGGCCTTTTATTTATAGGTTTGGGGCTCCCTGACCCAGTTGAAGCTTGTTTGACAGGTTTTTAGCCTGAGAAAGGACAGACCATTCATTTGCAAAAGCTGCTACACACAGCTTGGGTGGGGTTGTAAATTTGGTGGGGGGGGGGGGGTCTCAGGGAATCACCAGGGTGGAGTAAGCAGAAATGGCTGCCAGTCAGCCCTGCACCAGTGAGGTCCCAGCATGGGAACAGTGACTGCTATGAGCATCTCCATCTGGAAGAAAGCCGCCCCTGAGTTCCTGTCCTGATGCCAGACAGTTCAGTTTCTCCCCATTTGTGTCTGGGTCCCCCAGAGCCTCGCCCAGCACTGGACCTCAGAGGAAGTGGGAGCTTGTAAATTAAGTTCATGGTACAAACCCAGGGGCAGCTGTGTCTCTAGCAGCCTGTGTGTCACTCATTCCCAATCGGCACAGTCCACAGTTCTTACAAGCAGCTCGTAGGGACTTCTTTCCCCAGCTTTGAGACCATGGGCTGGGATCTGGTGTGGGGCTGGGACTTCTGGTACTCCTTGCTCCTCCAGTGGCCTGCACAGAGTTGATCTCCCTCCTAATTAAAAAAGGCAGCATACCCAAGTTGACTGACCAGCCCATTCTGCGCCTCTGCACCTCCTACCAGTCTCTGTGTGCTTTCTTCTTTACTTCTCTAGTTGTAGTACTTCCACTCAGCCAGCTTTCCTGTGGTTCTGGATGATAGTTGCTCTGTATTTTAGTTGTAATGTTGATGTGGTTGTGAGAGGCAGCAAGTATAGACGGTTCCCTATGCTGCCTTCTTGGTTCCTCCCATTGCATTCTAACAATCTTTTAAAAGATATAATAATTATAACTTAGTTCACATTTTAAAGAAGACTTTTCATATTAAGGAAATGTAGAATAACAATAACATCCATAGCTATCTATGATTTGCATTCAAGCATACTTACAGTATGATGAGGACCTCTACAAAAACTTCTGGTAGATTAATTAGTTGATTTTGACCCTGTGTTTTTTGTGCTACTCAGAATCATTTGGATACTTCAAAAACTAGTGAGTTATTATAGATCTACTAGCTGCAGCTTAGAATACACATCTAAGAAAGTAGAAATTACTGAAGGTGTGAAGGTTTGGCGGCATAGGTAAACACCTGAAATTGCTGCCTCCCACAACCACTTCAAAACTACAACTAAAAGACAAAATGGACATCATCTAGAACCACAGGAAGGCTGGCTGAGTGGAAATTCTACAACTAGAAGGAAAGAGAAAAGCACACTGAGACTCAGAGGAGGTGTGGAAGTAAAGAGCAGAGGTATGGAGGCGCGCAGAAAGGTCTGGCAACTGAGGACGTGTTTGTCTTTTTCAATCGGGAGGGAGACACAAGCTCCCGAATGCTCTGAACCCCAGTTCCGGGTGAGTCTCTGGGGACCCAGACTCATACGGGGAGAAACTGGACTGTCTGGCATTGGACGGAACTCAAGGGCAGCTTTCTCTCAGAGGTGCTTGCAGCAACTACTGCAGGACACTGAGACCCGGATCCTCTTAGGGCAGGACTGAGGAGCAGCCATAGCTGTTTGCTCCGCCCTGTTGATTCCCTGAGACCCCTCCCCACCCAAGCTGTGCCCAGAGGCTTTTGCATATGAATGGCCTGGCACTTTGCAATCTAAAATTACCTAACAAACTGCAGCTGGGTCAGAGAGACCCAGAACATCCAAAAGAAGGCCCAAGGCCCCATAGCAGCTTGCATTGCTTCACAGCTGGGCCTCATCTGGGCACTTCCAAACCCCAAACAAGGAAGAGGAATCTGCAGATCTCTCCATAGCTCTTGCTGGGTAGCCTCAGGCAAAGGCTAAATTAGCACCTCCTTAGAGATCCAAGAGCCAGTGCACCCAGTGGTAAGAGTGAGACCATTCAGCTTACAACTCTTCAGATCCATAAGGGACACACTTGGGGGAAGACTCAGTGAGCACCAAAGCCCCACTGAAGCAATTCTTTCCTCATAAGGGTGTCTCCAGCACAGAAGTTCTCCCACCGTAGACACAGCTGATTTTCACAGCCAGTTGGCCTGGAGGTCAATTCCTCCCAGTGATACCAACAACAATCAAGGTTTAACTACAACAAGATGGTGCACACAGCCCACAAAGGGGTGCACCAAGAGTGTCCACCTCAGGTAATTGGGGAGGCAGAGCCACTGGGCCCTATAAGACACCTACTACACAAGGCCACTCTATCAACACAGGGAAGCAGCCAAAATGCAGAGACAAAGAAACAGGTCACAAATGACAGAAATGGAGGAAAGCAAACTACTGGATATAGAGTTCAAAACCATGGTTATAAGGTTTTTCAAGAATTTTCTAGAAACTGCCAATAAATTTAGTGAGACCCTAGAGGATATGAAAAAGGACCAATAGAAATTAAGCATACACTGACTGAAATAAAGAATAATATACAGAGATCCAACAGCAGACTAGAGGATTGCAATAATCAAGTCAAAGATTTGAAATACGAAGAAGCAAAAAACACCCAACTGGAAAAGCAAAAAGAAAAAAGAATCCAAAAATATGAAGATAGTGTAAGGAGTCTCTGGGACAACTTCAAGCATACCAACATCTGAATTATGGGGGTGCCAGAAGAAGAGAGAGAGCAAGATATTGAAAACCTATTTGAAGAAATAATGACAGAAAACTTCCCCTACCTGGTGAAAGAAATAGACTTACAAGTCCAGGAAGTGCAAAGCAACCCAAACAAGAGGAATCCAAAGAAGACCACACCAAGACACATCATAATTAAAATGCCAAGAGCAAAAGAAAAAGAGAGAATCTTAAAAGCAGCAAGAGAAAAACAGTTAATTACCTACAAGGAAGTACCCATACGACTGTCAGCTGATTTCTCAACAAAAATTATGCAGGCCAGAAGGGAGTGGCAAGAAATATTCAAAGTGATGAATAGCAAGAACCTACAACCAAGATTACTTTACCCAGCAAAGCTATTATTCAGAATGAAGGTCAGATAAAGAGCTTCACAGATAAGAAAAAGCTAAAGGAGTTCCTCACCACCAAACCAGTATTATATGAAATGCTGAAAGGTATCCTTTAAGAAGAGGAAGAAGAAGAAAAAGGTAAAGATAAAAATTATGGCCCTAGCCGGTTTAGCTCAGTGAATAGAATGTTGGCCTGCGGACTGAAGGGTCCCAGGTTCGATTACGGTCAAGGGCATGTATCTTGGTTGCGGGCACATCCCCAGTAGGGGGTGTGCAGGAGGCAGCTATTCAATGTTTCTCTATCATCAATGTTTCTAACTCTCTATCCCTCTCCTTTCTTCTCTGTAAAAAATCAATAAAATATATTTTAAAAAAATTATGAACAACAAATACATATCTATCAACAAGTGAATCTAAAAATCAAGTGAATAAAAAATCTAATGAACAGAGTAAACTGGTGAATATAATAGAATCAGGGACATAGAAAGGGAGTGGACTGACAATTCTCAGGAGTGAAAGGAGTATGGAGGGGTGCAGGAAGAGACTGGACAAAAATCGTACACCTATGGATGAGGACAGTGGGGGGGGGGGTAAGGGCAGAGGGTGGGGTGGGAACCAGATGGAGGGGAGCTATGGGGGGGAAAAAGAGGAACAAATGTACTAATCTGAACAATAAAGATTTATTTAAAAAAATTCAAATTAAAAAATAAAAATTGCTGAAAGTGTGAAAGAAATGCCAGTGAACACACACTAAAACTGAAGAAGGTGTTACTCATTAAAAAATCTTAACTGCCTTTCCTAACTATAGTAAATATAAAGCAATTTATGAAAAGGAGCAACAAAGATATAATTTTTGAAAAAAAATTCTGTCAGACATGATTTTCATCAAAAAGGAGAAGTAACAGCCTAATAATATGTTGATTCTGAAAAAGATTTGGATGATGGTATTTTTTACAGTCTCATTAACATATTAAAACAATCATATTTAAAGTACATGATGACTAACATGTTTTATAGCAGCATTGGGGTATTATTACAAGGTATTAACTGATGTATTTTTTCTTTCCAACACTTCTTTCTACCCTTCAAGCTGTCTTTTCCCAAAGAATAGAATGAAGAGAGGGCACGAAAAACCAGACTTGCCTTAAAGTTTGATGTAGCCGAAAACACATGAGTGAAAAAGATAAAATTTTCAGCTTTTGATTTTCAAAACAGACTGTTTCGGGCTTAGCAATACTTAATAGAAAAGTATGTGATTATGAAAATGCTTTTTTCCCCTGGATAACACAAGATCCCACAAGCTAGAGGGGGAGAGAGCAATATTGAATGGAAGTGTTATGGGCTGAATTATGTACCCCAATATTCATATGCTGAAGTCTTAACCCAGTATCTTAGAATGTGACTGAATTTGTAATAAGAACTTTAAAGAAGTAATTAAGATAAAATGAGGTCCTATTGATGGGCCTTAATCTGACTGCTGTTCTTACAAGAGGACATTAGGACAAAGGCCTGAAGAGACCAGATGAAGGCACAGAGGCTAGACAGCATCTGTTAGTTATCTATCCCTCAAGACTCCAACAGAAACTAATGTTACTGACAATCATCATCTCCAGAATTCCAAAATATAAATTTTTCCTCTTTACTTATTCTGAGGTAGTTTTATGGCAATTACAGCAAACTAGTACAAAAAGTGAAAGATTTAGGTACAGGTGTGGGTTGAGTAATTAGAAAAAGTCTTCGGCCCTGCTCTTCTCCCAATCATATTAGCCCCTTAGCTAAGACTATTTTGATAAAGAGTTGTATCTGACTTCATTCTGACATGATGGGAGAGGCAAATCTTGTAGGAGCTCATCATGAACACTCGGTATGTACCAGTTATGTGGTCCTTTTCTGTGCTCCTTAGTAGGTACAGGTATTAATTATAAAACAGCTGCTAAATCTGAAGTTGTCTTATGTCATGATTTTGTCTGATATGACAGTTATTTCCTTATTAATTTTCTGTCTGGGTGATTTTTCCACTGATGTGAGTGGGGTATTAAAATCCTCTACTACTATTGTATTACTGTAGATTTATCTCTTTATGCCCATTAATAATTGCTTTATATATTTAGATGCTCCTATGTTTGGTATATAGATATTTATTATTGTGATAGCCTCTTCTTGGGTTGACCAATTCATTATTATGTGGTGGTTTTGCACTTGAATATGTTGTTGCATTATGTCTTTCTTTGATCAATACATTACAGCAAAGGTGATTTTGTGCCTGAGCTTCAAAAGGCATATTGTTTTTACCTTATTTTAGACCATTACTGAGCAAGCCCACGTTAGCTTATTGGAGAAGTTTCTTGAAGAGAATCAAGACGTGTGAGAATGATGCTATATCCTGACCATTTGGCTCCAGCAGGACCACTGGCTTGAATGCACTTACATATGTGAACCCAGGCAAGTCCAGAAGAACTGCTTGGCTAAATGTCGTTCATATTGCCAACCCACATAGTCATGAACTGATGAGTGGTATTTATTTCAATCTACTAATTCTAGGTAGTTTGTTACACAGCAAAGGGTAATGGTATGTATGATATTCCATGTGCAAATAAGTTGTTTGGAATAACAAAACATAGTTGAGGAGATACTTATGTAATGGTTTTTCAGTGAAGTGTGAATGTCTGTCACATTTAGATATTCTGAACTAGTGAAGAAGGTGACAAATTCCAATATTTAAATTCAAAATTATTTTATTAATAAAAATGTCCACTAAATATTACCAAAGTTATATGTATAATGGACAAATAAAATATAAAATATATAAATGAAACACAACAAAATATAATAAAATATAACAAAAACCATGTTGATTCTATTTGTCATGACTGGGGAAAAGTACTGACAGAAAAGCAATTATAAGGACTATGACATTCCCTATTAAGAGTAGGAGTAGAGCCACACAGCTTGACTGTGACAAATCAAACTGTAATGTAAGTGGCTTACATTAAGTTTTTGATTATCAAGACATCCATTTCAAAAAAAACACACAAAAGCACACACACAAAAAACAAAAACAACCATATAAGGAATTAGCTGCACCCTCCCATGAAGCTCCCTCTTTCAGAAAGCCATGGGTAATTAGACAACTAACCACTTGAGTGATTCTGCTTCTACTTTTCTAAGCCCTAATTCTTGCATTCAGACTTTTGGGCTTTAAATTGGCCACTAAAGAGCAAACCCAAGGGAAACCCTAGATACTCCACCTTCTCCCTCAGACTCTAATCAAAGCAGATCCCAGATTCCTGTCTTCTTCTCTCTCTCCTCCCCTACTCTTTCCCCTCTCCTCCCTTCCCTCCTTTCCTCCCCCCTCCCCTCCCCTCCCCTCCCCTTCCTCTCCCTCTCCCTCTCCCTCTCCCTCTCCCTCTCCCTCTCCCTCTCCCTCTCCCTCTCCCTCTCCCTCTCCCTCTCCCTCTCCCTCTCCCTCTCCCTCCCTTTCCACAGCTTGCTGTGTGGCCCTCCGGCATGCCATATAAACTCTAGGACTTACAAGTAATAAATCTTGTTTCTCAAAGTTTCCTGATGGTTGTTGCTGAAGTGCAACCCGCAATCATAAGAATCACAAGCGTGGATCCAGCCACAACAGTGGTGCTCCTTGGGAGCAATGTCTGTGGGAGGCACCAGCCAAGTGAGTGTTTCAAGTATTCCTGTCAAGAGCATTTGTCAGCAGGCTGGGACCTACACAGCACACACACATACAGACAATTGTGATTCTACTCTAACAAAGGAATTGAGGTGACCATGTACCAGGACCAACAACACAGTTTACCCACTTTCTCTGACAGCAATTTAAGGACATAGTTCAACATTGCTAGTGAAAATACAATGCAAAGGAGCCATCTTACATTAAGGTCTACCACTGTGTATTTGAGGCCCATTTAAAAAACCAAATAAAGGGATATTTTGCTTTTAGAAAAACAAACTGAACATGTTTGCTCCCATAAAGGATTACAGGGTACAAAGAAAAATATCAGAAATTTTAGGATTCCAAATGGTTTGTGTACCAAGCATCCTTCTTATTAGAGAAGCTAAGTGTGAGTTGGATTTTTTTTTCTCTGTAGTCAAGGGGACACATATTTTTCAGACCAGTCTGGGAGAAATGAAAATAAGAAAAGCATCCTGATTTAAGCAAAAGGGCACTGCCTTAGAAGCTAGAGAACCATTATTCTAGCTCTAACTTTATAGCTGCTTTTTCATTAGGTTTCCTGGATTCCGTCAAAATGAATGGGTTGGACTAGATCAGTGATTTTCTCACTATGTTCCTAGAATCCAGAGATTTCTGGAAGTCCGACAGGGAGAGATGGAAGAAGAGAACAGAAGGACAATGGCCCAAAAACAAGAACTGTGAGGATTCTGGCCTGCCACATCCACTTCTAACATAGCAGTGCTGATATGTTTTGTTTTTGAGTTTCCTCATGATAATATATTAAACATATATTTTATATTTATTTTTTATGATTTTGAAAGTAATGCATTAACTTTGCAGAAAAATTATTTTTAAAAATTTAGGACTGCATAAAGGCAGAACTGCAAATCACATAAATCTCATAATTCAAAATAATGTTATTTAATATTTTTCCTGAATATATATGATCTGATTATTTTCTCATTACACATCCCTGGAGTTTAGTTAGTGGGTCAAAATGTTAAAAATATTTTCTTCACATCCTCATCAGTGCTTGCTTGTTGATTTATAAATAGCCATTCTGACAGGTGGGAGGTGAAATCTCATTGTGGTTTTCATTAGTGATGTTGAGCATTTTCTCATGTGTCTGTTGGCCATCAGCATGTCCTCTTTAGAGAAAATTCTAGTCATGTCCTTCGCCCATTTTTAAATCAGATTATTTGTTTATGTTGAGCTGTATGAGTTCTTCATATATTTTGGATATTAATTTCCTATCAGATAGATCATTTGCAAACGTCTTCTCCCATTCAGTAAGTTGCCTTTTTGTTTTGTTGGTGGTTTCCTTTGCAGCGCAAAGCTCTAATGTAGTGCCCTTGGCTTATTTTTGCTTTGTTGTCTGTACCAAAGGAGACATAGCCAAAAATAATTTTGCTAAGACCAATGTCAAAGAGTGTATTTCCTATCATTTCTTCTAGAAGTTTTATGCTTTCAGGTGTTACATTTAAGTCTTTAATCCATTTTGACTTTTTCTTATGGTGTAAAAAGTGGTCTAATTTTTTTTGCATATGTCTGTCTATTTTTTTACACCATTTATTGAAGAGACTGCCTTTACCCCATTGTATATTCTTGCCTCATTTCTGATAGATTAATTGACCATATACGCATGGGTTCATTTCTGGGCTCTCTATTCTGTTCCATTAATCTATGTGTCTGTTTTGATGCCAGTATCTTGCTGTTTTGAATATTATAGCCTTGTAGTATAGTGGAATATCAAGTAGCATGATACCTTTTTTTTTCTTCCTCAAGATTTTCTTAGCTTTTAGGTCTTTTGTGGTTCCATATAAATTTTAAGATTATGTGTTCTAGTTCTATAAAAAATGCTATTCTATAAAAAGGGATTGCATAAATTCATGTAATCATTATAGAAAACCATGTGAAGGTTCTTTAAAAAATTGAAAATGAACTACAATATAACCCAGAATTCCACTTCTGGGTATTTATCCAAAGAAATTAAAAATACTGATTCAAAAAGATATATGCACCCCTATGTTTATTGCAGCATTATTTACAGTTGCCTAGATATGGAAGAAACCTAAGTGTCCATCAATAGATAAAAAGATTAAAAAGATGTGGTGCACATATACAATGGAATATTACTCTGCCATAAAATAATGAGAGCTTGCCATTTATCACCACATGGATGGACCTAGAGGGCATTATGCTAAGTGAAAAAAAGTCAATCAGAGAAAGACATATACCATATGATTTTACTTATACATGAAACTAAAAAACAAATGGACTAGCAAAACAGACACAAACTTATAGATACAGAGAACAAATTGATGGCCATCAGATGGGAAGGGATTATGGGGATGGGTGAAAAAAGGTGAAAGGGATTGAGAAGTAGAAATTACCAGTTATAAAATGAAATAGTCATGGGGATGTAAATTATAGTATAGGGAATATAGTCAATAATGTTACAACAGCTATGTATGTTGTCAGATGGATTCTAGACATGTCCGGATGAGCACTTCATAAAGTATATAAATGTCTAATCACTATGTCATACACCTGACACTATTAAAATATTGTATGTCACTATGTAAGAAAACTAAATTAATTAAAAATAAAAAAATACAGTTAAAATGTTTAAAGGACTTAGACCTTGGTCCATGAAGCTTACCTTCTGCAAATATTGTAATAAATTTTCATTCCACCAGTGGTGTAGAAGAGTTCTATAATTATTAAACTCATGCAAATTTAGTGTTATCATAAAAATGGTAATTTAGTAGAAATAAAATGTAGCTCATTGAAGCCTTCTATTAGTTTCCTATTGCTCCTGTGACAGATTGCCACAAAACAGTATACACCTATTATCTTATAGTTCTAGAGACCAGAAGTCCAAAATTCTATTCCTTTTGGAGGGTTTAGGGGAGAAGCTGCTCCTTGTCCTTTCCAGCATCTAGTGCAGTGATGGCGAACCTTTTGAGCTCGGCGTGTCAGCATTTTGAAAAACCCTAACTTAACTCTGGTGCCGTGTCACATATAGAAATTTTTTGATATTTGCAACCATAGTCAAACAAAGATTTATATTTTTGATATTTCTTTTATATATTTAAATGCCATTTAACAAAGAAAAATCAACCAAAAGAATGAGTTCGTGTGTCACCTCTGACACGCGTGTCATAGGTTCGCCATCACTGATCTAGTGTCTACCTACTTTCCTTGACCTGCGCCTGCATCCCTCTGCCCTCAGCTTTCCTTGCCACCTCTCCATCTCGGACTTTTCTGCCTCCACCTTCCACTTTTTTAGTAGCCTTGTGATTATATTGGGCCCACCTAACTGATCCAGGATCATCCCCCTATTTTAAGATCCTTAACTTAATTACATCAGCCAAGTCCCTTTTGCATATAAAGTAACGTATTCACAGGTATTGTCAGTTAGATGATGAACAGCTTTGAGGGATTGTGATTCTGTCTACCACAAGCTTCTATTTGCATCACATGTTGAATGATCATTTGCGTTTTTTCTACCCTAAAACATCAATTACTTAATCATTTCTTATTAATACTTAGTCTAAGAAATTACTTAATGTGCCTTAAGAAGAGGTACATATTATCATAATATAAAACTTTAAAAAATATGTATTTCTTTATTGATTTCAGAGAGGAAGGGAGAGGGAGAGAGAGATAGAAACATCAATGATGAGAGAGAATCATTGATCGGCTGCCTCCTGCACACCCCCTACTGGGGATTGAGCCCACAACCTGGGCATGTGCCCTTGACTGGAATTGAACCTGGGACCCTTCAGGCTACAGGCCAATGCTCTATCCCCTGAGTCAAACCGGCTAGGGCATAATATAAAAATTTTTAATGTAAAAAGGTAAGTTTAAAATAAAATGAGTAGGAACTTGGAGCTAGTATTAAAACTAGTAAACTAAATTTCTGAGTAATCCCAAACCCCACCATCATAAGGGTATAAATGCTCTATTATTAGCATTTGTACCTACATACCACACATTAGATATAAATTAGTCTTCACCCTTCTAGGTACATGGATTCATGTCTCTGAAAATTTCCCCTCAAGCATTCCTGAAAGTTCCATGTGTCTCATTGTTCAGGATGCACATGCCTGAAGTTAGTGCTCTTTTCCTTTGCTGTATACAGCTCATGCTTGGCTGTCCTCACTGATGTTCTGCGTGCTAGCTGCTACTGCCCCTTTGGGAAGAACTTGTCTTTCTCTAGCATAATGCTTAGTGTCCTCTAACTGCCAGCCTCCCACAGAGCTAAAACAGTAACTAGGTCCTACTTTATTTTGTGTGAGCACAAATGGGAAGAGAAATGCTCTCTCCTGCCATATAGATTCATTCATTTGGGTCCAGAGTAGTATTGCTTGCCCAGACTCTCACAACATCTGCTTTGGAAACAGTTTCTGAAGCTTTTGCTCACACTCCAGAGGATGCACAAGGTGAAGCTCGGTGTGAAGGCGCGGTCTGAGCAGCAGGGCAGACAGACGCGGTCATGTCCCATCATTGTGCGGCTGTCCCCTCTCTGTTTGCATATCTCCAGAGAAAGTTGACCACTTCAGAGAAGTTGACCACAATTGTTTTTCTGCCAGGTTTTTAGCGGTCAATGTGAAATGAAAATGTAGTAACGTATGAGGTTCACAGTGACCAAAACAAACAAATTGTTTCTTAGGAGAATCACAACCAGACTTGGTATTAAGACCAGCGCAATATTTCTTCTGCTTGTTCACTACTATAATGGACTTGTTATGATCAAGTTTCACAGGTAAATCTCTTTTGACATCTCCTACTAAAGTAGGCTGTTTAGATCAAAACAAATGTGGCTTTTACAGGAATAAATTTTTAAAGTATCTCAACGGGGAATCTCCCAAAGTAGGGTCTGTGAGATATTGGTATTATGTGACATCATGATGTGATTTCTGTGTGTTTTGGGGATGCAGCGAAAATGAATACATATGAGTGCTCCACACTTCATACTACTCTTGAAGATTCACAAAGCATGATCATTTCTTACAGGCTCTGAGGAGTACTGTAGCAGAGAATTCTGTTTAACTTAGTTTAGCTCACCAGGTTCCTGTCAAATTGTATCACATACATTTTTCTTTGTGTTTCTCTACTAACAATTCTGGGAATATTTATGTTCACATGAATACAGCTTGAGGGATACCTGTCTATAAAATTGGATGGCAGTATGTCCTACAGAAAGCCCTCCATAAATATTGTTTCTTACAGTCAAGTTTCTGCGATTTTTTTGTAGTGGAAGCAAGTTTCTGATGATATTCTGAAGAAGTCTTCAAATGCAGCTATTTGAAGTGTGAAGGTCCAAAAGCAGGGTGTGTGTGTACTCTGTTCCTAAACACTGGCATCATGTAAACAGTGAATAGAGGTGAGGGAGATCCATATAACCTTTTGTTGTCAAGCAAGGTCCCTATACATTTTATTTTGCAAAATAAATGTCAGAGGGGAGGAGGGGTGGGAAGCTGCATGAAAGAAGGTGATGGGATTAAGCATTGAGTTGTACACTTGAAATTTATATGATTTGGTGAATCAGTGTCACCAAACAGAGAGCTCAGTGCAGATACCACCTAATTGGAAGGAGGAGTGTTGTAGCTTTCACACTGGAAATATACTTTGGCTGAGTATGAAATTCTTAGGAGAGCGCATTTTCCTTCAATTTTGTATTTACTGTTGTTTTAATTTCAAACATATACTGATGCAGAAAAAAAGCCAGAATTTGTCCTGGTTTGTGTTCATTTATGAGTAATAGGGCTTTCCTTCCTTCTTTCTTTTTTACTAAATGTAGTTCTTTTTCTCCAAAAATCTCATCCTATGTTCCAGGGAAAGAGTAAATTATTTTGTTCCATATATTTATAGCATTTTTAGGTCAAAAATATTTTTGTTTCATCTTTGAATACTGCCTTTGTTCCCATTTGTTTTCTTCAGGAATATTGATTATGAAGCCTCCATTGTGTTTCATCACACCTATCACTCTTTTACTTGTTAATTAATTTTATCCTATTGCACTGTTCTGCTAAATTCTAAAAAAAGGGAAACATTTTTTAAAATTTCATTTTATTTTTTCCATCACTGTTTATCCCCTCTATGCCCTCTTCTACCTCCACCCCCTCAATCACCACACTGTTGTTCATGTCCATGAGTTTTTTCTCTTTTTGCCACATTTTTGCTCAATCCCACACCCCCTCCCCTGACTCCCCTAGCTGCCTGCCTGCTCTCTGTCTATGAGTCTGTCTCTATTTTGCTTGGTAGTTTAGTTTGTTCATTAAATTCCACATATGAGCGAAATCATATGGTATTTGTCTTTCTCTGACGGGCTTATTTCACTTACCACCATGTTCTTCAGGTCTATCCATGCTGTCCAAAGGGCAAAATTTTCTTTTTCTTTTTTTTTTTTTTTGTAGTAGGGCAGTATTCCATTGTGTAAATATAGCACAACTCTTTTTAAAAATTTATTGTTCCTTTTTTCCCCATTGATCCTCTCCATCCCCTTTGACGCCCCCCCCCCAGGCCTTCACTTTTTATCTGTGTCCAAGGGTTATGCATATATGCATATAAGTTTTTTGGTTAATCTCTCCCACCCATCCCTCCAACCTTGGCTTTCCTCTAAAATTCAACAATCTGTTCCATGCTTTTGGCATTCGGCTAATAATAGACACCTGAGCTGGTTCCAAATCTTTGGCTATTAAAAATAACAAGAGACCCGGTGCACAAAAATTTTGTGCACTCCAGGGGGAAGAAGGGTCCTCAGCCTGGCCTGGTGCCCTCTCGCAGCCTGGGACCCCTCAAGAGAAAAACGAC
>NW_005871300.1:1237123-1267399 GCF_000147115.1 Myotis lucifugus
CCCTGTCACACACAGAGCAGGGCCAATCAGGGGGTTGAGGAGCTGCCCCCTGTCACACACAGAGCAGGGCCAATCAGGGGGTTGAGGAGCTCCCCCCTGTCACGCACAGAGTAGGGCCAATAGGGGAGTTGGGGCACCGCCCCCTGTCACACACAGAGCAGGGCCGATCAGGGGGTTGGGGCGCCGCCACTGTCACACTCAGGGCAGGGCCGATGGGGAGGTTATGGCTCTACCCCGTCTCACATAGAGCAGGGCCCGTGGGGGAGGTTGGGGCGCCACCCTCTATCACCCACAGAGCAGGGCCGATCAGGGGGTTGGGGCGCTGCCCCCTGTCACACACAGAGCTGCAGGGCAATCAGGGGGTTTGGGCGCTGCCCCCTGTCACGCTGATCCCGGTGCCGGGAGGCCTCTCGGCTCCGCTGATCCCGCCCGGCAGGGTCACAGATCCGGGTCCCAGACCGCAGACAGCCTTGCCTGCTGCCACCCGCCTTCAGTATGCAAATTAGCCGCCATCTTGTTGCTTCAGGGTGGGGGTCCCCACTGGGGTGCCTGGCCAGTCTGGGTGAGGGGCTGAGGGCCGTTTTCAGGCTGGCGGGCGACTGAAGCTCCAAACCTCTCCTTTTTTTCTTTTTTTTTTATTCTGGCATTTATTTACCTTCTATGGCTGTCACTGTAGCTGAGAGCTGGCTTTCTCTCTGAGGCTCGGCTGAAAGCAGGTTTCTGGCCTTTGTTTTCTGTATTCGAAACAATGTTGCGACTCCAGCTCTGAGATCCTGGCTGACTGACAGGAGGTTTCTGGTGTTTTGTTTATCTTCTATAAATGTTACAATGTTTCCAACTGAAGCTCAGAGGCCGGCAAGGCAGGCGGGGAACTTTGGAGTCCTCTGTCACTGAAAGAAGCAAGCCTCCCTGTTCGCATCAGCTGCCTGGCTGGCCGCCATCTTGGCTGACAGTTAATTTGCATATCTCCCTGATTAGCCAATGGGAAGGGTAGCGGTTGTACGCTAATTACCATGTTTCTCTTTTATTAGTGTAGATGTTGCAATTCACATAGGGATATATATATATATATATTTTTTTTTTTTTCAAATTACTGTTTCTGGTTTCTTCAGGAAAATATCCAGACGTGGAATCACTGGGTCATAAAACAATTCATCTTTAATTTTTTGAGGTAACTCCATATTGCTTTCCACAGTGGCTGCTCCAATCTTCATTCTCACCAATAATGCACAAGGGTTCCCTTTTCTCCACATCCTGCCAACACTTGTTTGTTGATTTATTGATGAGAGCCATTCTAGCAGATGTGAGATAATATCTCATCTTGGCTTTAATTTGCATTGTTCTGATGATTAGTGGCATTGAGCATATTTCCATATGTTATTGGCCATATGTATGTATGTCCTCTTTGGAGAAGTGTCTATTCAGGTCTTTTGCCCATTTTTAAATTGGATTGTTTGTTTTTTTCACGTTCAGTCTTATATGTTCTTTATAAATTTTGGATATTCACCCCTTATCAGATGTACCATTTGTGAATATGTTCTCCCATTCGGTGGGTTGTCTTTTCATTTGGTTGATAGTTTTTTTTGCTGTGCAAAAACTCTTTAGTTTGATATAGTACCATTTGTTTATTTTTTCTTTTGTTTCCCTTTCCTGAAGAGATATATCAGAAAAAAAATATTGCTAAAAGAAATGTCCAAAATTTTACTATTTATGTTTTCTTCTAGTATTTTTGTGGTTTCAAGTCTAACATTTAAGTCATTAATCTATTTTTATTTTATTCTTGTGTGCAGTGTAAGAAGGTAATCTAGTTTCACTTTTTGCATATATCTGTCCAATTTTCCAACACCATTTATTGAATAGACTATCTATCTTTAGTCCCTTGTATGTTTTTACCTATTTTCTCAGACATTGACTATAAAGGTATGGATTTATTTCTGGGATCTCTATTCTGTTCCATTGATCTATATGTCTGGTTTTATGCCAGTACTATGCTGTTTTCATAACTATGACTTTGTAGTATAGTTTGATATCAGGTACTGTGATTCCTCTAACTTTGTTCTTCTTTCTCATGATTGTTGTTGCTGTTTAGGGTCCTTTGTGCTTCCATTAAAATTTTTGAAACATTTTTTCTAGTTCTATGAAATATCCCATTGGTATCTTGATAGGAATTTTGTTGAATCTGTAGATTGCTTTAGATAGTATGGACATTTTAATGATGCTTTTTTTTCCTATTCATGAACACAGTATATGCTTGCACTAATTTATACCTTCCTCTTTCTTTCTTCAGTGTCATAATTTTACCAGTAAAGAAAGGTCTTTTACATCCTTAATAGGGAAACTTCTTAAGCTTATCTTCTTCATAACTGTTGCATAGGCATTTCAATTCTTACAATCTCCAGGGCAGCATTTAATTCTCAAAGAGAAATATGGTTTCTGTGTGATCATTTTGTTTCATTCCTTCCTGCTTTTAATCTTGGTTGGAACAATCCTAGCATCTTCTTAAATCCAAACTGTTATGTCATTTTACCTGTTTGTTTGTTCCTAGAAATTAAGAACTCTTGCATTATACTAAGAATGTAAAAGTTTTCCAGCATTTTTACCATCACAATTTTCTTAAGTAATTTACATAGCTACCATATTTCATAGAATCTTCAGTTTCAACAACTATAAAATGCATAATTGTTTTTATATAATTAACAAAAATGTTGTCAATTAAGTTATAAAATAAAATTTCTTAACATATTAATTATTATCTGAATCTCAATTTTAGACATGTCAAAATATATAAAAACTATATGCATACAAAATAAAATACAATGTATTATTCCTATGAAACTTTAGGCTATTATTCCTGATTTTTTCCCCAAATTTACTTATAAGACCTACATATCATTTATTATTTTTATTGTATTTATTGGAGTGACAACATTGATTCACAAAACCACATAGCTTTCAAGTGTATAACTCAATTGCTTATTTCCTTCACCTTCTTTCATCCAGCTTCCCAAACCCCCTCTACTCTGATATTTTTTTAGGGAGAGAGGAAGAGAGAGACAGAGATAGAAATATCACATTGATGAGAGAGAAACATCAATCAGCTGCCTCCTGAACACCCCTACAGGGGGTCAATCTGGCAACTAGGGCATGTGCCCTGACAGGAAATTGAACCAGCTACTTCTTGGTGCATGGGACAATACCTAACCAACTGAGCCACACTGGCTGGGCCATATTTATTTTGAAAAAAAAAAAGTATGGGGATTGTGCTTAACAACAAAGCTTTTATGGATATCCCTCACCTCTACTCACTGCATTTCTTGTGCCAGTGCTCAATAATAGTGTGCACACACAATCAACTTTTGAGTCTTGACACTGGTCTTTCAAGCCAGAATGCAGTTGTTGTTTTATGTTTGTTTGTTTGTTTGTTTGTTTGTTTGTTTTTTAATATAAACTTGATGGTGCCTTTTCTTACCTCCTTCTAGACATTGTTCAAATTGATAACCAGAACAGTGAGCCAAAGTTTTTACCCAGGGTCGTGTGTCATAACACCAAAAAATGAGCTGAAGATTTAAGATCTTTGAACAGAAAATTTAAGTAAAAATGAAAAATTTATTACAAGCAGATTCAAACTTCCCTCATGGGGAGGGCGGCCTCCTAAAACCTTGTAGTCCAGGGGTATATATTTGCTACAAGCCTGCTCTATGTCTACCTGTGTTACCACATGATTGATTTCCTCACTTGTTCTTGCCCAGCAGCAGACCTGAACTTTCTCTGTTTCTATGTGTTCTTTCTTTGTCTCTATGCTGAACTGTATCTGTTCCTATGTGTTCCTATACCTTGTTGTGGCAGGCCCTCCCTTATTTTCCCATGCCTCCCACTTTGAGTCCAGAAACTTTTTAATATTTCTGCATGGTTGGTTTCTGTGATTAGGCTGACTCTAACTGCTGTGTCGTTCCCTGCCTATGTTCCACCTGCCTTTGTTTTTCAATGTATCCCTGCCCTATCTACTTGTGTTTCGAGTTAGCCCTGTCAAAATGTCACATTCTCAATATGAATTTTCTTAAATGTTTCTATACTCGAGGAAGGACCATGGTGGCTGGCAGGACGGCAGTGAGGAAGAGAATGTGGGAGAGAAAAAGAGTGAGAGAGGAATGTGTGTTGTATGTGTGGGTGAGTGAGGGACAGTTAGATCTCACAGGACTCTTGGGGACAGGCAGATTGGGCTATCCTAGATGGGGAGCCCCTGCTACTGCTGTAGGTACTCCCAGGCCAGGAGCAGCTTTGGCGAGGAGCCTACACCATCTTGTAGAGGGAAGCAGCAGAGGCCAGTAGCACAGCCACACCAACATACAGACCACCCTGGATCAGTGTAGGGAGCCGCTAGCCAGCCATAAGTCACATGGGACCACCACCATGTCCCGGCAGTGAGTAGCACAGTACCTTGCTGTAGGCTCCCAGACATCTTCAGTGAATGCTCGCCAGAGAGACCTCCCACATCAGGCCTTCTCGCCAGTCCTTGGGGACTCAGAGACCAAGGGTACCGTGCTCCAGAACTCCACTATGAGTGCAAGCCAGGGGGACCCCTGTGACCAGAACCCCACCCCGGGTCTCAGAACCATGCTGCTGGTCTTACCCAGAGCCACCTGGCACCTGCTCCATGCTTGGGACTTGCTGCAAGGGCAACCTAGAATATCCCAGCACGTGTGGGTGCCACAGGACAATGTTTCCAGGGACACCCAGAGCAACCTGATGTGCCCAGCCACAGGGCACAGGACCATGCTTGCAGGTAGGCTGCCAGTGAAAACTGTGGGGCAAGCCTACCACGGGTTCTGGGCCCAGAAGGCAAATTGCATGCCAGAGGGCTTTGGGTCCTCACAGGGAGTCACACACCAGAGGAACTGTTCATGTGCTCCCATCACCCCAAGCATCTGAAGTAGACAACTGAGAGACGAGGTCTGTGGGAAAAGGGTATACAATTCAGAGCAGAGACAATAAAAGCATGAGACTCAAGGCAGACCCAACCTCTAGGATAACGAGTTTTGGAGCATTGGATTGATAGTGCTTCAACCTCTCAGGCTCCAGGCAGGGTGCCCAAGGCCAGAAAGAGACAGCAAAAATGGGAAGACAAAGAAACAATCTCCAAAGGAAGAAAAGGAAGAATCTTCATAAAATAAACTAAATGAAATGGAGACAAGCAATATGTCAGAGAAAGAATTCAGAGTAATAGTTATAAGGATGCTCAATTGTTTGGATGAGAAATGCATCCACATGTGAAAGAATCAAGAAGAAATAAAAAATGATATAAGTGCAAAAAAGAACACAATGGAAAGTTTCAACCATATATTAGAAGAAGCAGAGGACCAAATCAGCGAGTTAGAAGATGGATTAGAAAAAACACCCAATCTGAATGGCAATTGGAAAACAAATCAAAAAGCAGGAGGAGAGTTTAAGAGAGCTTTGGAACAACATGAAACAAAGCAACATCTGCATAATAGCAGTGTCAGAATGTTAAGAAGAGGATCAAGGAAAAGAAAACCTATTTGAAGAAATAATGACAGAAAACTTCCTTGGCTTGCAGAAGAAAAAGTCACCCAAGCACAGATAGTTCCAAACAAGATGAATCCAAAAAGACCCACCACAAGACACATAACTACAATAGTAAACATTAACAACAAAGAAAGAATCTTAAGATCTGCAAGACAGAGACAGATAGTTATCTACAAGGGATCTCTCATTGGACTATCAAATTATTTCTCAACAGAAACATATCAGACCATAAGGAAATGGAATGAAGTATACAAAGTGATACAACTGATACAAGACAAGGGAATGAATCCAAGACTACTCTATCCAGCAAGGCTATCATTCAAAATTGAAGGGGAAATCAGGAGGTTCGCATACAAAAAAAATAATAATAATATTAAGGAAATTTATTACCACCAAGACAGCAATACAAGAAATACTAAAGGGACTGTTGTAAAAAGAAGAAATAGAAAGGGAAGAAGGGACACAGGTTTAAAGAATAAAATGGCAACAAACAAGTACCTATCAATAATAATCTTAAATATAAATGGATTAAGTGCTCCAATCAAAAGACATAGAATGCCTGAGTGGATCAGAAAACATGACCTATATCTATGCTGTCTACTAGAGACCCACCTAAGAACAAAGGACTCACACAGACTGAAAGTGAAGGGATAAAAAATTTTTTTTTCAGGCAAACGGAAATGAAAGAAAAAACCAAAAACTGGGGTAGCAATACTAATATCTGAAAACATAGATTTCAAAGTGAAGGCCATAACAAGAGATAAAAAAGTCCACATCATAATATTAAAGGGATCAATACAACAAGAGGGTATAACACTTATAGACATATATGCACCCAATGCAGGAGCACACAAATACATTAAAAAAAACACACAACAACACTTCTGGAAGATATCAAGGGAGATATTGACAGCAATACAATCATAGTAGGGGACTTTAATACCCCATCTACATCACTGGATAAATATTCTAGACAAAAAATCAACAAAGAGATAGTAATCTTTACCGACACATTACATCAGATGGAACTTATTGACATTGTAAGAACATTTCACCCCAAAGCTACAGAATATACATTCTTCTCAAGTGCACACGGGAAATTTTCAAAGATAGACCACATATGAAGAAGCAGGCTAAGTATGTAAAATACAAGAAGATAGAAAGAAATAACATCAATCATCTTCTCAGATCACAATGGCATAAATTTAGAAATCAACTACAATAAAAACAATAAAAAGATCAAACACTAGGAGACTAAATAGCATGCTATTAAACAATGATTGGGTTACCAAAGAGATCAAAAAAGAAATAAAAAGCATCCTAGAAACAAATGACAATGGAAACACAACGATCCGAAACCTATGGGACACAGTGAAAGCAGTCCTGAGAGGGAAGTTCATAACACCACAGGCCTAGCTGAAAAAAAAAACCCAAAAAACTGGTAATAAATGATCTAACCTTACAACTTAAAGAATTAGAAAGAGAGCAATAAAAATAACAAAGGAAGGAAATAATAAAGGTCAGAGCAGAAATAAATGACATAGAGACAAAATCAAACAACAAAACACACACACACATAGCAATACAAAAGATCAATAAAACCAAGAGCTTGTTCTTTGGAAGGATAAACAAGATTGATGAACTTCTAGCCAAGCTCACCAAGAAGCGAAGAGAGGACCCAAAATAAACAAAATCAGAAATTAAAGAGTTAAAATAATAACCAACCCCACAGACATACAAAGGATTGTAAAAAAAAATACTATGAACAACTACTCCAACAAACTGGACAACCCAGATGAAATGGACACATTCCCTAGAAAAATACAATCTTCCAAAACTCAATCAGGAAGAATAAAAAAATCTGAACAGACCAATAACTATGAAGGAAATTGAAGCAGTAATCAAAAAACTTCCAACAAATAAAAGCCCTGGGCTGGAAGGCTTCACAGAAGAGTCTTTCCAAATATTCAGAGAAATAACACCTATCCTCCACAGACCATTCCAAAAAATGCAAGAGGAAGGCACACTTCCAAGCACTTTCTTTGAAGCCAGCATTACCCTACTCTCCAAACCAGATAAAGACTCTACAAAGAAAGAGAATCACAGGTCAAAATACATGATTAACATAGATGCTAAAATCCTCAACAAAATTATAGCAAATTGGACAACAATAAATTATAAAGATCATACACATAATGAAGTGGGATTTATTCTGAGAATGCAAGGCTGGTACAAAATCTGCAAATCAATAACCATGATACATTACATAAACAAATTGAAGGACAAAAATCATGTGATCATATCAATTGATGCAGAAAGATCATTTGACAAAATCTAACATGCTATCTTGATTAAAACTCTCAGCAAAATGGGAATAGATAGATCATACCTCAACATAGTAAAAGCATTATATGACAAACCTACAGTCAATATCATACTCAATGGGCAAAACCTAAACCCATTTCCCCTAAGAACAGGAACAAGACATGGATGCCCACTTTCACTACTCCTGTTCAGCATAGAACTGGAAGTGCTAGCCAAAGCATTCAGACAAGAAGAAATAAAAGACATCTGAATTGGAAAGAAGTAAAACTGTCATTATTCACTAATGACATGATATTGTACATAGAAAACCATAAAGACTCTAACAAAAAACCAAAATACTTAATAAATGAATTCAGCAATGTCACAGGATACAAAATTAACACCCAGAATTCTATGGCATTTTATACACCATAAATGAACTCACAGAAAGAGAAACTAAAAAAAAAAAAATCAATCCTATTTCCCATTGCACCAAAAAAATTAAGATACCTAGGAATAAACTTAACTAAGGAGGTAAAAGACCTGTACTCAGAAAATTGCAGGACATTGAAAAAAGAGATATAAGAAGACATAAACAAATGGAAGAATATACAGTGTTCTTGGATTAGTAGAACCAACATCATTACAATATCCATACTATCCAAAGCAATT
Source organism: Myotis lucifugus (assembly GCF_000147115.1). Taxonomy (NCBI): domain Eukaryota; kingdom Metazoa; phylum Chordata; class Mammalia; order Chiroptera; family Vespertilionidae; genus Myotis; species Myotis lucifugus. The sequence goes on from NW_005871300.1 coordinate 1,245,644, forward strand.
TATGGATTCAATACAATCCCCATTAAAATACCAATGGCATCTTTCACAGACCTAGAAAAAATGCTCCAAAAATTTATATGGAATAAAAAAGTCCCGGGATAGCTGCAGAAATCCTGAGAAAGAAAAACAAAGTTGGAGGGATCACAGTACCTGATATCAAGTTATATTACAAAGCCAGTGTTTTCAAAACTGCCTGGTACTGGAACAAGAATAGTCATACTGACCAATTAAACAGAACAGAGAACCCAGAAAGTCATTATGCTCAATTAATATTTGACAAAGGAGGCAAGAACATGCAATGGAGTCAAGACAGTCTCTTCAATAAATGGTGTTGGGAAAATTGGACAGATACATGCAAAAAAAGTGAAACTAGACACTAACTTACACCATACAGATATATACACTCAAAATGGATAAAGGACTTAAATGTAAGATGGGAAAATATAAAAATCTTAAAATAATCCATAGGCAGTAAAATATCAAACATATGTTGTAGCAATATCTTTACCAATACAGCTCCTAAGGCAATAGAAACTATAGAGAAAATAAACTAATGGGACTACATCAAAATAAAAAGCTTCTACACAGCAAAAGAAATGATCAACAAAACAACAAGAAAGCCCATTGCATGGGAGAACATATTTGCCAATGTTATATCCAATAAGGACCTAATCTCCAAAATGTATAGGGAACTCATACATCTAAACAAAGAGAAGGTAAACAATACAATAAAAAATGGGCAAAGGACCTAATTAGACACTTTGAAAGTGGACATACAGAAGGCCAAGAGACATATGAAAAATGCTCTAAGTCACTAATCATCTGAGAGATGCAAATAAAAACAACAATGAGATATTATCTCACACGTGTCAGAATGGCTATCATCAACAAATCAACAATTGACAAGTGTTGGTGAGGATATGGAGAAAAAGGAACCCTTGTTCACTGCTGGTAGGAATGTAGACTGGTGCAGCCACTGTGGAAAACATTATGGAGTTTCCTCAAAAAATTAAAAATGAATCTCCCATTTGACCCAGTAATCCCATTCTAGAAATATATCCCAGGTAATCAGAAACACTAAACAGAAAGGAAATATGCACCCCTATGCTCATAGCAGCACAATTTATAATAGCTAAGATTTGGAAACAGCCTAAGTGCCCATCAGTAGATGAATGGATTAAAAAACTGTGGTACATCTACACAATGGGATACTACGCTGCTGTAAAAAAGAAAGAACTCTTACCATTCGCAACAGCATGGATGGAACTGGAGAGCATTATGCTAAGCAAAATAAGCCAGTCAGAGAAAGATAAATAACACACGATCTCACTCATTTGTGGAATATAATGAACAACATAAAGTGATTAATAAAAATACATACAGAGACTTAGAAGCATTGAACAGACAGTCAAACCTCAGAGGGAAGGCAGGGGAGAGTGTGATGGGGGTAAGAGAGCAACCAAAGTACTTGTATGCATATAAGCATAACCAATGGACACAGACAGTAGGGGATTGAGAGCATGTGCTTGGGGGTGGGAGCTGTTGGAGAGAGGTCAATGGGGAAAAAAGGAGATATATGTAATACTTTCAACAATAAAGAATTTAAATAAAATAAAAAGAAATACAATTTTAATACTCTATGCTCCCGGAAGCCTCTAAATTTCTTCTCTGATTATTTTTCTACCTAGCACTTCTTGTCTTGCTTACATTGCCTGTCTCCCCTACAGGAATTTAAATTCAATATGTTTTGTTATTTTTTTTTTACTACAGTATCTCCAACACTTAGAATAATACCTAGCACATAGTAAGTGCTTAATAGATAAATATCTGTGAAAATTAATGAATAGTGATTTCAATTCTTTTTTTTTTTTAAATATATTTTATTGATTTTTTGACAGAGAGGAAGGGAGAGGGATAGAGAGTTAGAAACATTGATGAGAGAGAAACATTGATCAGCTGCCTCTGGCACACCCCCTACTGGGGATGTGCCCGCAACCAAGGTACATGCCCTTGACTGGAATCGAACCCGGGACCTTTCAGTCCACAGGCCGACGCTCTATCCACTGAGCCAAACCAGTTAGGGCTGATTTCAATTCTTATTGTTATCATTTGAACCTCAAAGAGAAAGAGGTTTAAAATTATAGACAATGAGTAACAAAGCTGGGTTTATAACACAAGTCGTTCAGATTTGAAAGTCCCTTCTCTTAGCTGCCAGTCTTGTCTTTAATAATGTTTTTGACAATTCTCTTTAATCTTTGAATTTAGAATAATAAATAGTTATTATTATATGTGTGGTTATTTTCTCATTTCCCCAAAACTTGAGATTGATCAATAGTCCATGTAGTTAAGGAACTTTTACCAATAGCAGATAACTTCCCATCCCCTTTTCTCAATCCTGCTTAGTACTATCTCCCAACTCAAAGGCTTCTTCTTTATATCTGACTAGAGGCCCAGTGCCTGAATTTGTGCATGGGTGGGGTCTCGCCGGCCCACCCCATTGGGGTCCGATCAGGGCCAGGCCAGCGGGGAGGAGGGGATGCGGGAGGTTGGGCCATGAGTGGTTGGGCGGCCGGCCCTTCCCTGATTGGGCTGCTGGGGGGCTGATCAGGGGTGGTGCCGGCTCGGGGAAGGGGCTGCCAGAGGTTTGGGTGGGCCGATAGGGGCCCCGATTGGGCCGGATGGCCGCCACATTGTGTATCATAGGAACCGGTCATTCCTGTCATTCCGGTTGCTTGGCTTATATATATATAGACTAGTGGCCTGGTGCACAAAATTTGTGCATATTAAAAAGGAATTAATTAGAGGAAATATTTTAATATTGCTATTTGCCCTTTCTCTATAATAAAAGTGCTGGTTGAAAGAAAATTAGTAAAATGTATATAAAAATCTCCCTCCTGTCAGAGTCTGGGGCCCACCATGGGACCCAGAGTCAAGTCCCTGCCCACCCACACAAGCCTTGAAATCATGCAAGACCCAGACCTGGCTGGCCCCACCCCCGTCAGGCCTCGCAGGGCAGGGGGCGCAGCCTCAGGTACCCCAGCCCGGTGCTGGGTGGGGGACACAGCCTCAGGTCCCCTGGCCCAGGTGCCAGGTCGGGGGGGCATGGCCTCAGGTGCCCCGGCCCTGGTGTGATGGCACAAGGGCATGAGGGCATGATGACCATTTGCATATTAGCTCTTTATTGTACAGGATAAGCACCAGGTACTCTTTTTATTCCTAAAATCATCTCTGTACTTTGTACATAGTACTTTGTACTTTGCATATCAATGCCCTTTTCATGCTAAGCAATCATTTCTGGTTTTCTATTTCAGACCATTATATACACTAATTAGAAAAGCTGCCATTAAAAACACACACATACAAGAAAAATGGGTAACAAGATATTTTCTTGAGTGAAAAGGAAGACAAAAATAAATATAAGGACACAAAGAGGAAGGAAAAATAAACTTGGTATAGTTTGGGGGTTTATGGGGTCACAAAATTTTGAAGTTTTTGAGATTTAACTTCTAAATATGAAATGTGCTATGGGAGTTTACATTTAATGAATGTCTTTATGGTCCAGCAGAACCATTTATAGTAGAATCCACTAATGAACTTAATACAGTTCTTGAGATTCAAACTATGAAAGAACGTAATTCTTTTAAAAGTGCTTTTTAGGGATACTGAAAGAGTTTCTACTGTCTTAATTATGAGACCATTTAGAAATAATGGTTTAAAACTTTAAAAACAATTTTAAAATCTTTATTGTTGAAAGTATCGCATAAGTCCTCCTCCCCCCCCCCATTAAACTCTTCCAGCTCATTCCCTTCCCCCCACCCCCAGGCCCTCCTCACCCCATTGTTTGCACCCATGGTTGTGTATATATGTCATTGGTTGATTTTTTCTTTTAAATATATACATCAATAATAGAATTATAGAAATATATAATTCAATATACTGAAATATTTTTTTTTGAAATAAGAGACCATTTGTTACTTAGGTTTATTGCTAATTATGCAATTCTCACTCTGTTTACCTCGTTCCCAAAAAGTCTATGGGGATAGAAATTTTTGTCTCCTCTTTGTTGTACCTTCAGTTCCTAGAGTAGTACTGGCATTTGTATTTGTTGAATTAATAAATTAAATAATAAAGAATGTGGGCCTTAAGTGTGACTATAGTTTAGCTTATTAGTTTAGAGGACTAGCTTGACATTTAAACTTGCTCAGTTTATATTTTTTCCGTCTCATAATTCTATTAGTTGGTAATTTGGGAAGGACTAGAAGATTACTCATCTCCATGTGACATTGAGTGCGGCCAGTTGCTGATTTGAAATGAAGCATCTCTGGTCTTGATAAACCAGGATGGATTCCACGTGTGAGTGAGATCATGTGATACTTGTTTTTCTCTGACTGGTTTATTTTTCTCAGCATAACACTCTCCAGGACCCTCCAAGCTGTCTCAAAGGGTAAGAGATCCTTCTTTTTTACTGATGCAGAGTATTCCATGGTGTAAATGTACCACAGCTTTTTTATCCACTCATCTACTACTTGGGCTGTTTTCAGATCTTAGCCATTGTAAGTTGTGCTGCTATGAACATAGGGGTACATATATCTTTTCTGATTGGTGTTTCCAGTTTCTTAGAATATATTCCTAGAAGTGGGATCACTGGGTCAAATGGGAGTTCCATATTTAATTTTTTGAGGAAACTCCATACTGTTTTTCATAATGGCTGCACCAGTCTGCATTCCCACCAGCAGTGTACTAGGGTTCCATTTTCTCTACATCCTCCAGAGCACTTTCATTTGATGATTTGTTGTTGGTATCCTGACAGGTGTGAGGAGATACCTCACTCTCCTTTTAATTTGCATCTTTCTGATCATCAGTGACTTTGAGCATTGTTTTCATGTCTATTAGCCATCTGTATGTCCACTTGGAGAAGTGTCTATTTAGGTCCTTTGCCATTTTTTTAAAGGGAGTGTTTGTCTGCCTTTTGTTAAGTTGTATACGTTCCTTATATATTTTGGATATTTACCCTTTATCATATGTATCATTGTCAAATATGTTCTCTCATATAGTGGGCTCCCTTTTCGTTAGTTGGTGCTTTCTTTTATCGTGCAGATTTTTTTTTTAATTTGATGTGGTCCCGTTTGTTTATTTTCTCCTTAGTTTCCTTTGCCCTAAGAGATGTAGCTGCAAAGATATTGCTACAAGAGATATCTGAGATTTTGCTGCCTATGGTTTCTTCTATGATTTTTATAGTTTCATGCCTTATATTTAATTACTTTATTCATTTTGAGCTTATTTTTGTGTATGGTGTAAGTTGATGTCTAGTTTCATTTTTTGCATGTAACTGTCCAGTTTTCCCACACCATTTATTGAAGAGACTGTCTTAACTCTATTGTATGTTCTTGCCTCCTTTTTCAAATACTAATTGAGCATAATGGCTTTGGTCAATTTCTGGGGTTTCTGTTCTATTCTATTGATCTATATGTCTGTGCTTGTGCTAGCACCAGGCTGATTTGATTACAATGGCTTTGCAGTATAACTTGATATCTGGTATTGTGATACCTACAACTTTGTTCTTCTTTCTCAAGATTGCTGTGGCTATTCATGGTCTTTTTTGGTTCCACATAAATTTTTGGAGTACTTGTTCTAGATCTGTGAAATATACCATTAATATTTTAATAGGATTTGCATTTAATCTATAAATTGCTTTGGATAGTAGGGACATTTTAATGATGTTAGTTCTACCAATCCTCGAACATGGTATATTCTTTCATGGTATATATCTTTCTCTATCTCTTTTTCCAACTTCCCGTAGTTTTCCAAGTACAAGTCCTTTTCTTCCTGGGGTAATATATTCCTAAGTATCTTAATTTTGGTAAATAGGCTTATTTGCTTAGTTTCTCTTTCTGAGAGTTAATTATTGGTATATAAAAATGCCATCAATTCTGAATGTTGATTTTGTATCCTGATACATTGCCAAATTGCTAAATTAAATCTAGTTGTTTTTTCATGGAGTGTTTAGTGTTTTCTATGTACAATACCATGTCATCTAAAAATAATGAGAGTTTTATTTACTCATTTCCAATTTGGAATCCTTTTATGTTCTCTACTTCTGTGATTGTTGTGGCTAGCATTTTCAGTACTATGTTGAATAAGAGTTGTAAAAGCAGACATCCTTGTCTTGTTCCTATTCTTAAGGGAAACGGTTTTAGATTTTGCCCATTGAGTAGGATGTTCTCTGTAGATTTGCCATACATGGTTTTTATTATGTTGAGGTATGATCCCTCTACTCCCATTTTGTTGAGAGGTTTTATCAAAAAAGGGTGTTGGATTTTGTTGAATGCATTTTTCTGCATCTATTACGATCATGTGATTTTTGTCTTTCAATTTGTTTATGTGTTGTATTCCATTTATTGAATTGTGAATATTGTACCAGCCTTGGCTTCCTGGAATAAATCCCACTTGGTCATGGTGTATGATCTTTTAATATATTGCTGGGTCCAATTTGCTAAAATTTTGTTGAGGATTTAACATCAGGAATATTGGCCTGTAGTTCTCTTTCTCTGTAGTGTCTTCATCTGGTTTTGGAATTAGGATAATGCTAGCTTCATAAAAAGAGCGTGGAAGTATTCTTTCCTCTTGGAAATTTTGGATAATTTGAGGAGGATAAGTGTTACTTCTTCTTTGAATGTTTGGTTAAACTCCTCTGTGAATCCATCCAGACTTGGGCTTTTCTTTGCTGGTAGTTTTTTGATTACTGCTTTGATTTCATCAGTTGTTTATGGCCTATTTAGGTTTTCTGAGTCTTCCTGATTCAGTTTTGTAAGATCGTTTTTTCCTAAAAATTTGTTCATTTCATCCACTTTGTCCGGCTTGTGGGCATATAGTTGCTCATAGAATTTTCTTAAGAGTCTTTGTACTTCTGTGATGTCAGTTGTTACTTCACTGCTTTCATTTCTCATTTTGATTATTTGTGTCCTCTCTGTTTGATTCTTGGTGAGTCTGGCTAAAGTTTCATCAATCTTGTTTATCTCTTCAAAGCACCAGATCTTGATTTCATTGATCTTTTCTATTTTTTTTGTCTCTGTATCATTTATTTCCACTCTAATTTTTATTTTGTCCTTCCTTGTAGCTGCTCTGGGCTTTTCTTTTCTTTTTTTAAATATAGTTTTATTGATTTCAGAGAGGAAGGGAGAGAGAGAGAGATAGAAATATCAATGATGAGAGAGAAACGTTGATTGGCTGCCTCCTGAATGCCCACCCTGGGGATCAAGCCCACAAGCTGGGCATGTGCCCTTGACTAGAATCAAACCCAGCACCTTTCAGTCTGCAGACCGACAGGCTGTCCACTGAGCCAAACCAGCTAGGGCTGGACATTTATTGTTCTCTTTCTAATTCTTTAACTTGTAGGTTTAAATAATTTATTATTAAATTTTCTTCTTATTTATTAATTATTATTATTATTATTATTATTATTATTATTATTATTTTAGGTAGGTCTGTAATGCTATGAACTTCCCTCTCAGGACTGCTTTCACTATGTTCCAGAGATTTGGGGTTGTTGTGCATTCATTTTCATTTGTTTCCAGGAAGTTTTTATTTCTTTCTTGATCACATTGGTAATTCATTCATTGTTTAATAATGTCTATTTAGCTTCCATGTGTTTAAATGTTTTTAATGTTTTACTGTAGTTGATTTCTAATTTCATTCCATTATGTTCTGAGAAGATGCTTGGTATGGTTTTTCAGACTTTTTCTGTTGTTGTTCTAACATGTAGTTTATCTTTGAGAATGACCCATGTGTATTTGAGAAGAATATTTATTCTGCACTTTTGGAGTGACATGCTCAATTAAATCCATCTGACCCAGTGTGTCATTTAGAGTCATGTTTTCCTTGTTAATTTTTTATCTGGCAGGTCTGTCTAGTGAAGTCAGTGGGGTGTTAAAGTCTCCTACTATGACTGTATTGATGTTTATCTCTCCATTAACGACCTTCAGAATTTATATATTTAGTTTCTACTATATTGGGTGTATATGTGTTTACCAGGATTATCTCCTCTAACTGGATCAATCCCTTTAGTGTTATGTAGTGACCTTTATTGTCTCTTGTAATGGCCTTCATTTTGAAGTCTATTTTGTCAGATATGTGTATTGCTACCCCAGCTTCTTTTTCATTTGCATTTGCATGGAAAATTTTTTCTACCCCTTCACTCTCATCTTCTGTGAGTATTTTGTTCTGAGGTGGATCTTTTGTAGACAGCATATAATTGATTCATGTTTTTGTATCCATTCAGCATTCCTTTGTCTTTTGATTGGAGCATTTAATCCATTTACATTTAATGTTATTATTGAAAGATTCTTATTTATTGTCATTTTAATCCTTATGCCTATCTTTATCTATCTCTCTATTTCTTCTTCCCTTTATCATTTCTTGTAGTGCTAATTTGGTGGTGACAAACTCCTTTAGCCTTTTTTTTTTTTTTGGTCTGGGAAACTCTCTATTTCACCATCTATTTTGAATGATAGCCTTGCTGGATATAGCCTTGGCCTGTAGAGTTTCTGATGAAAAATCAGCTGGCAGCCTCTTTGTAGGTAATAAATTGCTTTTATCTGCTGCCTTTAAGATTCTCTCTTTGTCTTTAATTTTTTGGCATTTTAATTATGATGTGTCTGGGTGTGGGCCTGTTTGGTTTCTTCTTTCTTGGGATTCTCTTTGCCTCCTGAACTTGTGTGACTTTTTTCTTTACCAGGTTAGGGATGTTTTCTACTATTATTTCTTCAAACACTTTATCCCTTTCTGCCTTTTCTGGTACACCTGCTATTCAAATACTCTTACGTTTTTTGTTGTCCCACAGCTCCCTTAAACTGTCTTTCTATTTTTTAATTGTTTTTTTCTTTTTGGTTCTCTGATTGATTTTTTTTTCAACGCTGTCTTCTAATTCACTGATTCAATCCTCAGCTTCCCGTAATCTGCTGTGTATTCCTTCCAATTTGTTCTTTATTTTTGCTATGTCATTCTTTATTTCTGTTTTAATAGTTACTATATCTTTTCTCATGCTTTGAGCATCTTTACCATCATTATTCTGAACTCTATATCAGATAAATTTCTTATTTCCATTTCATTTATCTCTTCTTCTGGGTGGGACAATTGCCTTTTTCCCCTGGCAATAACTGGGGGAAGGACTGCCTGAGAAAGAAATCCTCTGCAGCGTGAGGGAATGATTCAGCACAGCAAACCAGGTTGGCTACCCTCCATGCTCCAACCCCAGAGCCCCAATTCCTAACTTCTGCTCACACTGCTCCAGTCCACTTTGCCCTCCCTCTGCCAGAACCCAAGGTGAGTGGCTGCACACAAAATTTTGTGCATTGGCTGGTTAAGAGGATGCCTGCATGTCCAGCTTTCTGTCCCTGGCAGACAGCAACTCTGCTACTTTTCACAGCCAGAAGTTATGTGGCCATCTTTCTCAGTTCTGGTGCTCTGGGCTGGGGAGCCCAGCTTGTGGTTCCCAGAGTTCTCAGTGGGAACCCCCAGAGCTGAGATATTCCTCTGGAACTTCAGCTGTTGTCTGTGGCAACCTGTCCAACCATTTAACGCCTCCACACTTCCTACCAGTCTCTATGCAGACTCCACTTTCCATCCTCAGTTATCAGGGTTCTCTCCAACTAGTCTTCAGTTGATTATTCAGAGTGGTTTTTCTCTATTATAGTTGTAATTCCAGTTTGGTCCTGGGAGCCTGTCAGTGTAGTTCCACTTACTCCACCACTGTTTTGGAATCTTCCAATAACATTTATATGTCCTGGTATTGGAGAAATAACATTCATGGCAGTGGGTGTAGCAATAATGAGAGGGTTGAAAGATATGGTCCCTGTCCTCATAGAGGTTACAGGCTGTCACCCTGGTCTTTAGGCTTCAAACACTACTGCTCTCTGGCACTCTTGTTAAAAAGAGAGGTGATTCTGATCCAAGCATCCAAGAGTAGCCAAAAGGTTTCAAGGGGGTTTTATAAGAATTAACATAAGATTGTATATGGAACACTTAGGAAAGTGCTAGCAAATTCTAGAAGCAGCTGGTTGATCCGAAGAGGCCCAAGAGTAGGATACAATTCTGGGGCTTTGAAAAAAAAACATGCTGATATGTATCTTAACATGGAATTAATAGTTCAAGTTTTATTGTGAAGTCTATAATATTACTATATCTCCAGTCATAAAAGAAACAAAATTTATTTTATAACATTGTCCTTTCACTTACTATAAAATTAAAATAATTCCTTATCTTCTTTGGTGGTCCCAACTACTACAATTTAGTTCTCTATAACTCATATATTTATTCAAATATTTATTGAACATCTAGTACTCCAGCATCACCTATACTATGCTCAAAGTTCTGAACATAATAATTTGTTCCAAGATTTTAATGTTTCTGAAATTATACAGTCATACATACAAGTGTGTGCATAAACACACACACATAAAAACATAACAGTAATTATTAATCTTTTCAATTCTGCAAAATATGTAATTTAGTGGAAATACTGTATTTTGAATTTTCCCCATAATAAAAATGTATGCATTTGAATATGTAAGAGTTCAACGTATTTTATAATATTTAAAAATTCTTGGCAAACAAACATAGAATTAAAAGTTACTTCTACATTATACTTAACTTCCATGAATAATGACTGAAATTAGTGTTTGTACAATTGCCAAATTTAAAAAAAAAGACTATTTTGAGCAACTCAGAGTATTTTATAAAAAATTCAATATTTTTGAAATTTGTATTTCTTATATTTTAAATATTACTAGATAAATTAACATTAAGATTACTGTATTCTTAAAAAAGATTACTGTATTCTTATATTTCAGAATTTCTTTGCTTCAATTTTATTTCTTTTAATCCCATCCTATGTATTTTTTACACTAAGTTGTTTATTTTTCTCTGTAAGCAGAGATAATAGAGAAAAAAACAACATAAGTCTTGACAGAGATCAGGATTAAAATGTTAATAGGCATTACTTGATATGTCAAGCTAAAACCAAAATTTAATTTTCTGATCAGCAGGTACAGTCCTATGGATAAAATGGGAACTTCAACCCAGAAACTACAATGTTTTTGGATGTCATTGCCTTTCTACAAAGAGGTTTCTCTGATGTGAGTCACAAAGAACTATGATTTGTAAGTGTTAAATAAGACATAATGGTGCTTTGTTTATCTAAATGGGTTTATATCCAGGCTTTACAATTTACTAGTTGGTAATCATTGGAATGCTATTCAACTTCTCCTCACTTCAGTTCTATAATGATACTTACCTCAAGGGTCATGTGCAAATTAAATAAAATCATCTGTGATGAACTCTCACCATAATGTTTGTTATATGGTACATAACAAATAATATCTATTATTATTACTTAAATATTATTAGAGTGCATTGTGTGCCCAACACCCAAAATCAAATCATCTTTATTTCTAGTCTAATTTCTGAGCAAATGGAAGTAGAGAAAAAGATAGCTAACAGATCCCAAAATATCACCTTCATTACTTATTGAAGCTAGGTTTTTTCTACATGTTCCTTTTCTTTCATGTCCTTTCCTGTAATGTTGGAATATTCTGTTATCTATCTAGGTATTGTTTGAAGAGTGTGTTCAGGCCCTAACTGGTTTGGCTCAGTGGATAGAGCGTCGGCCTGTGGACTGAAGGGTCCCAGGTTTGATTTCGGTCAAGGGCATGTACCTTGGTTGCAGGCACATCCCCTGGGATGTGCAGGAGGCAGATGATCGATGATGTTTCTCTCTCATCAATGTTTCTAACTCTCTATTCTTCTCCCTTCCTCTCTGTGAAAAATAAAAAAAAATTTAAAAAAAAGAGTGTGTTCGGTATAGAGCATGCCCTTTAGAGCCTAATGCCATACTAGCTATGAGTGTTTGCTAACACCAATACATAACGTTTCCTTTGCTGTGGGATGATCTTTATGTTTTGCTCTTAGTCATGGAGTGACTCTTGTTGAAATGATAGCTAACAACTGTTCAGAGATTTTAGATAATAGGGATGTTTTCACTGAAAATAGTACAAACAAAAATTTGACCTATTTTCCCCCTCTTCTCCTCTGCAGGGTTTTAAAGATGTTTGATCCCTCTGAGAGAGTATGATATAGTCTTCAGGCTTTGAGTTATAAGTTAGCCGTCTCTAAAGCATTTCAGCCTACTGACCTCAAGCTTAAAAAGTTGGGAAAGCAATCTGAAAAGTTACAAAATTGAGAAATGAGCAAAAAGGAAAGGTTTCAGGCGAAAATAAAAATCACTAACATCATCACCTACTACATTCAATTTAGAGTGTATATTTTCCAGCACATTCTCCAAAGATTTTTTTGACAATAAAACACAAGGCCTCGCTACAAATTCAGGATTTTGAGAATAATCTACAAAAGGAATAGTATCACTATACATAGATGTATTACATCAAAGACAGTATTTGGGACTCAACTGTTGAGAAAGCCTATTTTTCTGAATAGTTATTGGCCTGACATCGTGTCTTGTCCTTTTTTGTTTCCTCCTTTTTTAATGTCTTCTACAAAATCCCTGTCTCTCATTATGAAGTACTGTTTTTATGACATTAAACTCTACCTTTAACACTCAAGACCCAGATCATTATATATCCATATGACTATATGCAAATGTGTATCATTAACTGACATATTGTATCTTCCTCTTTTAATTAACCGTGTCATATTATCATGCTAGTTTATCAAATACTATTTCCACTAATATTATATGCTTACAGCAGCCATTGTTAACAAGATGCTCTTGCCCTCCATGGACTCAATTAGCCCTGCTTGAGTCACATTCACAGGTTTCAATGTCCAGAAGAGTTTTGATCTTACTTGTGGGACTTATTATTTTCCACTGTGGATATTTTATAATTGTATCACAGAATTCTTTGTTATTTTATTAAATGTTGCTTTCAAGTAACTTTCCCAGCTTACTCTGAAATCTTTCATCTTCCATTTCTTTTTATAGAAAACTTAGTCTTTCTTCTAAGTAAAGAGTAAATGACAATTTATTCATGAAACCTCTCCAGATAACTCAGTTAAAAATCATTGTTTAAAATACCTGTTTTCACATCAAAATTTTTGAGCATAATTATCATTAAGTCAAGAATAACTGAAGCTTTCCCTAGACAGTTTGGCTCAGTGGATAGAGCATCAGCCTGCAGACTGAGGGTCCTGGGTTTGATTCCAGTCAAGGGCATGTACCTCAGTTGCAGACTTGATCTCTGGCCCCAGTCGAGGCGCATGCAGGAGGCAACCAACTGATGTTTCTCTCTCACATCGATGTCTCTCTCTCTCTCTCTCTCTCTCTCTCTCTCTCTCTCTCTCTCTCGTCTCTCCCCTTCCCTTCCACTTTCCATCATCATCACCAGTTTGAGATAATAAGATTCCAACTCATCTAGGTATCACCCTATCACCCATTGGGCCTGCACATAGCCATACCTTTAAAAATTAAATTACTGCAATAAATTTGCCACATTAAATGATCGTCACCAAAACAAAATATTGAAAAAATTAGATGTAATTTTTCTAGGAAGCAAATGAAAGTTAAAATTAAATTACTGCAATAAATTTTCCGGTGGGCCTGAGCAAACTTGAAGTTCTGGTCACCTGGGTACAAGATCACAGAGAGGCAAAGATAAAGCAGAAAAATCTCAGGTGATGGATTACTCAAAATAAGCAACTTTATTTTGGTAACTTTATGAGGGTTTGACCTGAGAGGAGAAACCAAACCTGTGGTAATGGCATTGATGCTGAAAATTATTTGATATGTAATTTAATGTTTTTTTTGTGTGTTTTGGAAAATTGAATTTTGATTCCTGAACAACTCAAGTAGAATAGAGTACAGCAGTGGAGCAAAAATCAGATTCCAGTATATTTTGCATTAGTACTTTACTGTTACAACACACAAGCTGTTCTGTGGTTCCATTACACTATTACATCATGGCTAGGCTGCCATATTAGATCATATACAATTGTAAATAAACAATATAAAATGTAATGCAGAAGTAAAAGAGCCTTAATAGAATGAACTGTAATTTCACAAGCATTAGGTGAAATCAATTAGTTTATAGCATATGAAAAATAGTGAATTAAATATATGGAAACATTGTATAATGGCCATTTTGAAAGATAAATAAAAATTCAACCTTATTAATAGCTATTATTAATATTAAGTATATATAAAACAAAATGCTCACAAAATATTGCAGTTTGCTGAAGATATAAATTGTATATGACATTTAGCAAGTTAATATTTGAAAATGTCTGCATCATGCTATTTGATATTAAAGTTGATTCTGTTTCATTAAAAGTTATTTTGGAAAAAAAGGCTCCTGCATTCCATTTTAATGTTCTCTATTTGAAAATGAGAGATTTTAATTCAAACCACATATCTAATTGTCACATCTTCAAAAGTGCATGTTTATGTATATAAGGGGACCTCGTTTCTAATATATATGTTTCATTGTAGTACTATGTAATCTAGTCCACATTTCAAAGGTTATTAGCCTACTTGATGCCAAAAGATCATCTATATTAGTGATAACTGGCTTTTATAAATATTGCTCATTATGCAAATGCATTATTTACAAGCACCATTAGGCCAAAGTTGATTTGCAGATTTCTGTAATAGGTTTTCTGAATTTATTATGAGGCAAAAGATTTGACAATAGGTAAGTTAGGAGTTGATCTTAGATATTTACAATTTGGAATCTAAAAAATTTGGGATGTTTTCTGGTTCATGAGCACTAAAACAGGACTGGGTGGGAGACAGAAATAAAAATAGATTGGGTGTGAATATCAGCAGACTCTTCCTTAACCGTCTAAACTGGAAGAATCTGGTTATACCTCTAACCAAACTAATATGTTGCCACATTACACCAAGTCAGTATCAGCTAATTTTGCTGAAAATAAACTCAAAATATTTGGTTCTGAATTCAGAGAGTACTGGAAGCAATATTATTCTCCAGTTTTAGAAACATATAAACCTCACTTCTTATAGACTGAGAAAGCCAGTCTCTGCCTACTTTAAGTTATTTGTACAGCATGATAACTACACTTAAAAATACTGTGCTGAATACTGAAAATTTTCTAAGAGAGTAGATTTCAGGTGCTCTCATCACAAAACAAATGGCAACTATGTGAGGAGATATGTTAATTAGGTTGATTGTAGTAAACATTTCACCGTGTGTATGTATGTCAAATCATCATGTTGTACACTTTAAATATACAAACACAATTTTTATTAAAAATAACATAGTAAAAAGTTGTTCTGAAAGAGAGCACAGAGCTAAAGGAGCTGCAAGCAGATCTCTATTGAAATGGTGAAACTAACTATGGTAGGGTTGAAATGTGACAGGTATTACTTGATTGTTTTGTTTTTTTAAAATATGTTTTTATTGGTGTGTTTTTTTCCCCTTTATAGAGAGAGAGGAAGGTAGAGGGAGAGAGAGAAACATTGATGTGAGAGAGAAACATCTATGTGAGAAACATCTATCTGCTGACTCCCGCATGCACCCGGATCTGGGATCAAACCAGCGACCTTTCAGTGCCCGGGATGATGTGCAACCAACTGAGCCATAGAGACCAGGACTTGATTATTTCTTATATGTAACTGCCATTTACTGAACACTAGTATTGGCAAGACTAGAAAAATTATTAAAACAATGTCCTTGCCTTATTAAACTTAATACCAGCAAGAAAGACATAAATAAGTTTGATCTTAAGTCATGGGCAATAGAATCTCTGTGAAGTGCTCCTGAGCGGGATGCACGGGGCATGAGTTATTCGGCAGAGTTGGGGAGTTTGGGGAAGTACTGTCTTTGCTTAATCCCATACTCTCCATTTACTGGCTCTGGCCAGGTAGCTCAGTTGGTTAGAGTGCTGCCCAGATATGCTAAGGTTGTAGGTTCAACCCGGTCAGGGTATATACAAGTGTCAACCAATGAATGCGTAAGTGGAACAATAAATTGAAGTTTCTCTCTCTCTCTCTCTCTCTCTCTCTCTCTCTCTCTCTCTCTCAAATCAATTAAAAATAGTCTCCATTTAATTTTCTATATAAAATAACAATGTGATGGCTAACATTTCAGAAAAGTTTCGATATCAATTTATATTTACATTTCATAGATCTAAGCATATTTTAGAGCACCCACTTCCTTCTAGATCACTGCCTCCAGAAACACCTGACCTACAGCTTTCATAGTTCATGGGAACTGTGTGTGACACCTTCAGAATTAGCTTGTACATCTCATAACTTTTTATAAACTGCACATTTAAAAACTATATATTGTATCAATTCTGGATTATTTTTTCTGAGTGTTTTATTTTTAGTATTCTTTTTTATTTGTTGGTTGATTCATTTGTTTTAGTAACTTGCTTGCACTAAAGTTAAAGAATCCATCTTCCCCTATGGCCTGCAGCCACTGACATTTATACTCAACCTTTTTGTATGAACGTGTTTTAGTCTTTGTTGCTTTACCTACCAGGGTTGCCTCTGTCTCTGCATAGCTTAGTGGTCAACTGGAAAATAAAAATATATTGTCTTCAAGCACCCCAAACCAGGAAAGCTTTTATCTTTTTCCAATAGACCTCAGTGGATTAAGAGCATATTTTAAAGTTCAACATTTCCCAAAACCACCTTGTTTTTTTATTTTCTGCTGGACCCTTCTGTGTTTCCTTTGTACATATGTCCAGCCTCCTGTACAGTCAGGCATCTATGGAAAGATTGGACCGTCTTTAGATCCCTTGGAATGTGTGTAGCCTCAAGGTGGCCAGAGGGTATATGGAGAGATTATCAATCCCCCCGCAACAAGGGTCTTTCATACCAGGATTTCCCTGGCCACCCAATTTTTTCTCCCACAAAGACCACTCATGGAAAACTGATAGATTTTTCATTTTCTGCACCACATCAAGGAAGCTCTGTGCATCAGCAAAGCTGCTGGTTTTCACAGCCAGCTCCACCCTTGGAGAACCATTTTAGGTTAAAAAAAAACAGGCAAGGTAGAATACTGTGTTTAGTGTATTTCTAATTCTGCATTTATGGATGACCAAAATGTTTACAAAAAGTTTCAAAGAGAGGATTGGTATTGAGGTAGGTATGAAAAAAAATTCTAACCAAATATGATTTTGTGAAAAGGCTAGAGACAGAACATTTATCAAGTTAAGATAATATTCAGGTACAAGGTGACAAGTGTTTGAATTATGGTTGTAACTATGGAAATGAATAGTGTTTATGTGATACGACCTGAAGATAATAAAGTGGGTGGTGAATATAATTTTGGAATATTTAGCATAGAAAAGAGGT
The DNA here is from genome assembly GCF_000147115.1 of Myotis lucifugus. Lineage (NCBI taxonomy): Eukaryota > Metazoa > Chordata > Mammalia > Chiroptera > Vespertilionidae > Myotis > Myotis lucifugus. The sequence continues at coordinate 1,262,973 of NW_005871300.1, forward strand.
GGAATCATAAATCAAAAGAGAATTCAAGAAAACCTTCTTCACAGAGGAAGACAATACATAGTCTCTTAGGTGTGTTAAACTTGAGGTGCCAGTAGAAAGGACCTTCAGATAGTTAAGTCCAATAGGCATTGAAAAATGAGGCACAGTTGTTACAAAAAAGTAAGAACTGCAGAAAAGACTTGGAATTCATTCTCATAGGTGTGATTATTTAATCTCTGGGAGAATGAGTTTTCTAGGATTATAAAAATATGTAATATGTATTTATATATGTATATATATAATCTAGTTTTCTAAGACATATCCTCTCCCCCTCTTTCTCACAAATCCCTTGGAAGTAGAAATTGCATAACAGAAGTAAGAGAGGAGAATGACAAATCACTTGCCAAGGTCTAAGACAGAGAAAGTGTAAGGTAAGGATAAACTGGAGAAAGTTCTCCCTGAAGCAGGAGAGGAGAAAGAGTTCGCATCAAAAGAGACAGAATGATGAAGGAGGTAGAAAATCCTATATAATAAAACCCTAATATGCAAATCGACCAAACAGCAGAACAACCAGTGGAACGACCATTCGCTATGACTTGCACTGACCACCAGGGTGCAGATGCTCAATACAATGTATTGAGCGTCTGCCCCCCCAGAAGGAGGCAACTGGTGGTGATGATTGGGGGGCAGGGTCGGCCAGCAGGTGGCACCAGCCAAGGCGGGTGCTGGCAGAGGCCCCCTGATTGCCTCGCCTGCCGATTGCCCCACAGATGGCCCTGATCGCTGGCCAGGTGTAGGGACCCTACCCTATATAATGGGAACAGTCTCTTAGATTTAAAACCTGGCAAGGCTACTCTAACACTGAAAAAATAGGATGATGCAATGATGACATGCATGAACTCTGGCTTGCACATTTTTGTGGTCAGCCCTGATTCTAACACTTATAACTATGTGACAAAGTCAACTACTTAACTTCTCTCTGCTTCAGTTTTTCCATCCATAAGATGGGTAAAATGGTACTACTGTCTCAGAAGGATCATGTTATGGACTACTTTTTACAATCAGGGCAAATAAATGCAAGGTGCCTTTCGCCTGTATGAAAAATATGGTCACTGGTGCATGCAGCATCCCGGATTGTGAGAGGGATGTCTGACTGCTGGTTTAGGCCTGACATCCCCCAAGGGGTTTCAGATTGCAAGAGGACTCAGGTCGGGCTGAGGAACACCCCCCCTCCCCCCGCCTCCCCATGTATGAATTTCATGCACCGGGCCTCTAGTGAATTAATAAAGTCTCTTGAGAACTGAATGTGATTGAGGCTTTAAAAGAGAAAGGCTAATTGTGGACAAATGCTGCAGAGATGTGGCCAGCAGAATGACTAAGAACAGGATTTCAGTCATTAAGTTGTCATGGGAGATCTTGCTCACAACTCCCAGGGCACCTAAATTTATAATAGAGAATAATTTTAAGCATGACATTTCTATAGAAAGAGAATGTTATATCTAATTAGATTCATGCAAAGCCTCATTTTATCAGTATTTTTATTATTTTGGTAATGGGAACAGTTCAAAATCTTTCCTACTTTATCTATTCAGGAAACATAGTAAGAGAATACTAGAATGACAAAATAATCATATTAATAGCGATTCCTCTAAAGTTTGCATTGCTTTTTCTTGATTTTGACACAGATATTATTTTTAAGACTTTTAAAAAACGTAATACAAATAGACTGAACCCCTTTATACATGGCCTTATTTGATTCTTATAACATTCTTCTGAATTAGAGATTATATAAAAGGAATAAAAGCCAGAAGGATGATAAACCACCTGCCAAGGTCATATACAGCCAAGGAGTGAAGGAGCTGGTGTTCTATGTCATGTCTTTTAACGCCTGTAATCATTCTGGTAAGCCATACTCCTGAGGAGTGGAGGGTGTATATTCCCAGGTGCCCAATCAAACTCCCAGAAATGCATACATAACATATATAAGCAGACTTTTATCCATTCCTACTCTCAATGACCCAATTTATACTCTTTCTTCATCTTATCTATATTTTTTCTCTTCTATTGTCTCTCTTTTCCACCTCTAATTTCACTTACTGCTGCCTCCATGATTTTTTAAAAGTATAATGGTAATTACCAAATCAAAGGAAAAATTGCTCTTACCTCTTTCTGTGATATTGTAGTTATTTTTGAAAACATTTTCTTCAGTATTTCACCACATTTCTCCTTCTATTAGGCTTATTCTTGGTCTGTCTTACTCTCTTGTCCTAGCTCTTATTCTCACACAACTACGTTAACAGTAGATTGTAAATTGTTTAGTGAAAAGAACTAATGTTGTTCACCGTGATATTCCCTTCACCACAAATTAAAATAAAAAGTCCTTGTAATATTAATTAAAGTTGATGAAGTTTGTGAATGGCATGCATATTTTCTTAAATACCTAAGTATCCAGCATTTTTTTCCTTTTGGAGAATTAATATATATTTATTTAATATATGAATGAATGTGTGGATAAGTGAAAGAGAAATTAATAATTGTCTACCAGGGGTGCATCTCTCATCAGATATATACTGCATCTTACCTCTACCTACTCTTGATAAAAACAGGATAAAGGAACAGTAGGATAGAGGAATAACACAATATCTTTGGTCAAATAAAAGTATATTTCTTGAAAAATAGGAATGATAATCATTTAACTAACATTTCCAATTTTTAGAGGTCCACAAATATCTTTTTTAAAAAATATATTTTATTGATTTTTTACAGAGAGGAAGGGAGAGGGACAGAGAGTTAGAAACATCGATGAGAGAGAAACATCCACCAGCTGCCTCCTGCACACCCCCCACTGGGGATGTGCCCGAAACCAAGGTACATGCGCTTGACTGGAATTGAACCCAGGACCCTTCAGTCCGTAGGCCGACGCTCTATCCACTGAGCCAAACCGGTCAGGGCCACAAATATCTTGAGAGTACATAATGTGTGTGTGTGTGTGTGTGTGTGTGTGCACACGCCTGCGCACGTGCACATGCGCACGCATCGGGTGGAGAGGAGTTAAAGAGAATAGAATTCTTCAGTTTTAAATTTATGCCAAACACACACTTTTAGTCCTTATAACTGAAGTTTGTGGTAACATGGCAACAAAAAGGGACCAGTTGGGTCAATTTAAAGAAAGATCAGTCATTAAATTTGTTTTTTCCTAAATGATTTCTTTTTATAAAAAGAACTTTTGATCATTTGAATTTTTAATTTCTACTCACTTGTATTGATGATGTGTATATGGTCCAAAATAATCAACCAATTTTAGTTCATCCTATGTAATTCCAACTAATTGTAAGTAGAGATTACATCAAAATCCTATAATAAATACTTCAAATAGCATTTGGAGGTCATTATGAACTTTGATTTTCTCTACTTACAGCTGAACAAAGGGTAATGTTTCCAATCACCAGTTAGATGATAAAATTATTATTGTGTTCTGATGCTAGGACCATACTCACCTACAGAATATTTTTCCTTGGCTGAGTGCTAATAAATATGCTCAATCCAGCAGGTGCTACCTTCTGTGCCAAGAAATCTCTCATAGAAATCCACTCAAGAATTAGAGCTATGTAATGGGGGAAAACCCATAATTCAAGCACCTGCATCCAGATCTAGTTTGATTTCAAGGTTTGATGAGAGCAGTTAGGGGTATATGTGGGGATGTAATAGAAGCTGGAAATACTGAGCAGGTGTGTATTGTGGTACCCTTTCCATACTTAATAATTTTTACACAAAACTTTCAAGAATATAATTTAATACAGAAATATGAAGTATCTTCAAGATTATCTTAGAATGTTAGAAATACTAATTCCAAATCAATTGAATTGCCTGGTTGGGCACATGTACCACCTCTAATCCTTTGAATTATATGTTCTTGGTCTTTAAAAGTCTATGCAATCACTGACAATGGATAAAGGTCTGTAATTGTTATTTCATTAATTATTTTTCATAAAAAATCACATCTCACAAAATGTTACCAACTTTTAATTGTTGTTGACTATGTAGATCTGTGTTATATAATTCCCTGAGCTTACATTTAAAAAAGGAAATATATATATATACCTAGAGGCCCAGTGCACAAAAATTTGTGCACTCGGCGGGGGGGAGGGGGGGTCCCCCAGCCCGGCCTGTGCCCTCTCGCAGTCTGGGACCCCTCGGGAGATAACGACCTGCTGGCTTAGGCCTGCTCCCGGGTGGCAGAGGACACGCCCAATCCCTAAGTGCAGCCCCTGGTCAGGCTCAGAGCAGGGCCGATTGGGGATTGGGGCACCGCCCCCTGTCATGCACAGAGCAGGGCGTATCGGGAGGTTGTGATGCCACCCTCAGTCACGCTCAGGGTAGGGCCGATTGGGGGGTTGGGGCACCATCCCCTGTCACACTCAAGGCAGGGTCGACGGGGAGGTTGCGGT
>NW_005871300.1:1267745-1281095 GCF_000147115.1 Myotis lucifugus
CACCCTCTATCACTCACAGAGCAGGGCCAATCAGGGGTTTGGGGCACCGCCACTGTCACACTCAGGCAGGGCCGATGGAGAGGTTATGGCTCTACCCTGTCACACACAGAGCAGGGCCCGTGGGGGGGGAGGAGAGGGTTGGGGCGCTGCACCCTGTCACACACAGAGCAGGGCCGATCAGGGGGTTGGTGCGCAGCACCCTGTCAAACACAGAGCCGCAGGGCGATCAGGGGATTGGGGAGCTCCCCCCTGTCACACACAGAGCTGCAGGGCTGATCAGGGGTTGGGGTGCCTTCCCCTGTCACGAACAGAGCAGGGAGAATAGGGAGGTTGTGGCCCCGCCCCCTGTCACTCACAGAGCCGCAGGGCGATCAGGGGGTTTTGGCGCTGCCCCATGTCACGCTGATCCCGGTGCCGGGAGCCTCGCTGCTCCCTGTCACGCTGATCCCAGTGCCGGGAGCCTCGCTGCTCTGCTGATCCCGGTGCCGGGAGCCTCGCTGCTCCCTGTCATGCTGATCCCAGTGCCGGGAGCCTCACTGCTGCGCTGATCCCGGTGCTGGGAGGCATATTACCCTTTTACTATATAGAATAGAGGCCTGGTGCATGGGTAGGGGCTGGCTGGTTTGCCCTGAAGGGTGTCCTGGATCAGGGTGGGGGTCCCCACTGGGGTGCCTGGCCAGTCTGGGTGAAGGGCTGAGGGCCGTTTTCCGGCTGGCAGGTGACTGAAACTCCCAACTGCTCCTTTTTTTTTTTTTTTTTTTTTTTATTCTGGGCCAGCTTTAGCTCTGAGGCCTCGCTGCTGAAAGCAGTTTTCTGGCCTTTACCCTCTGTATTTGATACAATGTTGCGGTCCGGCTGGCTGAAGCCCGGCTGACTGAAAGCCGGTTTCTAGGGTTTTGTTTAGCTTCTATATTTGCAACATAGTTGCTTAGAGTTGTAGCTGAGCGGCCGGCAAGTGAGGCGGGGAATGTTGGAGTCCGCAGTCACTGGAGCAAGCAAGCCTCCCTGTTTGCTTCAGTGCATGGCTGCCGGCCGCCATCTTGGCTGACAGTTAATTTGCATAAGGATATGCTGATTAGCCAATGGGAAGGGTAGCCGTCGTACGCTAATTACCATGTTTCTCTTTTATTAGTGTAGATATATATATATATATATATATATATATATATATATATATAAAATATCTTACCTAATAATAAACTCACCAGCCAATCAGAAGAGTATGCAAAATAACCCAACAAAGATGGCAAAATAACCCAACAAAGATGGCAGTTAATTTGCATACGTAGGAGTGAAGTGGCTGGAGCAGCAAAGACTGAAGGCTCTGGCCAGAGTGAAGGCCTGGGTCCTGGGTGCTGGAGGAAAACGGGTGCCGGCAGCCAGGGGAAGGGAAGGCCTATTGCAAGAATCTCTTCGTGCAACGGGCCTCTAGTATACATATATATTATATATGAATAAGTAACATTATTTAAATGTGTTCAAGTGTTTTATTTTAAAAAGGCACATTAAATAAATTTTTCTTTTCAAATAATAATAATAATTTTGCAAAGCACCTTGACAATCTGAGGGCGTAACTGTGTTTTTGTCTTCAGGCTCTCAAGAGAAAGAATTATCTGTACACTGGAATTGCAATAATTCAAGCAAGAAGCGAGACTTAAGAAGTCTTTGAAAGGCACTGGCATCCTTCTTCTTCTCCCTTATTTTATTCTATAACTAAGTTTGCTTAGTGGAATACAGTCATTTTAAATCAGCTGTTCCTACACACTGAAGAATTAGTAAATGTATACTTTTAATTCATTAAAAATATATACGTTTGTTTAGGCAACTATTCTAAAATAGTATAGTAAGTGGTATCATATATCTTTGTATAATTTTCCTTTTTTATCATTTATCTTTCTGTAAACTCTTCCTTATAGTATTTAATGAAATATTTATTTTTTAATTAAATATAAAGATATAGATAAGTGTATCTTTTTTGTTTTATTTTTGTGTCCATGTTAAAACTACATATTATTCTACAATTGTGTTTTCAAAAAAATCCATTACAATTAACTTTTATATAACCCCTTCTAATTAATGTAAGCAAAAAAATGTTGAGAGTAACTTCCCCCTTGCAAGGATTATCAGCTCCCATTCTTTCATGCTGTTTTAATGTTTTTAATGATATTAAGTCAAATGTGTAAGATATAATTTTCAGAGCATGCATTAATTAGATAATTACATGAATAACAGGCAACACACAACTCAATATCCAATATGTAGGCAAGAATTGGATGACCGATTCCCATACTATCAATGTTGCAAAAATTAAATCAGAATAGTACTTTCTATGTTGTCTACTGAGATATCTTATTTTGGCAAAGATGTTTCTTTTCCCTTTGTTCAATGCATTGTTTCAAGGTTAATCAGCATTATTAATCTGCTCCTTCATCTCTATTTTTAATAGGAAGATGAAACAATACAGATTTAAATTATGTTGAATACATAGAAATGAGATTTGAAGCAAAAAATCTTTTAGGAAGGTGGTTCAGAAGAAGTACTGTGTATGGTACTAAATTATGATGATTTTATCCACATGATACTCCTTTGTGCTTAGGACAAGAATTTCATCAAACATATGATCACTGTGATGTTATATTTATAGAAGGTAGGAGCACCACTTGATGCCAAGCACTTAAATATATGGGATTATTTATAAAAATAGCAATATAAGATTATTATCCTAACCTCAGTTTACAGATGACAAATCCAATGTACAACACGTATTAGAAACATTCCAAAGCCATATAACTAAAAGTGGTAAAGTTGGGTTGGATGATATTTTTAAAATCAATGCTCTTCTATCATGTAACCTGAGAGTATATATTTAGCAAACAAAACAGAAACATTTTCTTTAATGATCTATAATAGTATTATGTTGCTGATAAATATAATTAATTGTATTACATCTCTCACTTGAATCATATAACAATTCTGTGTTAAGGGTGGGGCACTGATTCATCAATGCTATATTGTATTTATTTTCACACTGCGAGTAAAATCTGTAATCAGGACTCAAACTCAGGTGGACTATTGCCTAGGTACATGCTTTCTTTTCTATATAAGAGCTACTCACAGAAGTTCACCATCTTCCTGATGTCATTCATCAACATTGATGGAAAGGTGGGATTAGTATTATTGACTCCATCTCATAGATGTGATAAATGAGGCACAAATAGGATGAATGATATATCTTAGTCACAGAGCTAGAAGGACAAATTTTTAAAGTCAAGCTATTTTTCAAAAAATAATAATCTCATATCAAATAAAATAATGATTCTTCACTTAAATTATTATATTAATTATTATATTTGCTTGAATTATTATATTTTCTGGGAAAATATTATGCAAAAATTTTAGGTAGATAATCTACCATTTCCTGAATATGTATTTAATGCTCAAAATGTTGATATAAGGCTAAGGTTCTTATTTATATTTGACTAGAGGCCTAGTGCACAGATTTGTGCACCAGTGGAGTCCCTCAGCCTGGCCTGCACCCTTTCTCAATCCGGGGATGTCGGAGAGCCAGTTTTGGCCTGATCCCTGCAGGCCAGGCCAAGGGACCCCACCAGTGCACAGATACGTGCACTAGGCCTCTAGTATGCTACAAGATCTTCGGCTAATCTTTTCCTGCCCTCTCCCCTCCCCCCTACCCTCTGAGATTCATCAGTCTGTTCCATGTTTCCATGCTTGTGTGCTGGGCATCTGCCCCCTGGTGGTCAATGTGCATCATAGTTACCGGTCAAACGGTTGCTTAAGCTTTTATATATATACTAGAGGCCTGTTGCACAAAAAGATTCGTGCAATAGGCCTTCCCTTCCCCTGGCTGCCGGCACTGGTTTTCCTCCAGCATCCGGGACCCAGACCTTCGCTCTGGCCGGAGCCACCTTCAAGCCTTCACTGCTCCGGCCAGAGCCACCTTCAGTCTTCGCTCTGCCGCTTTGCACCTATGTATGCAAATTAACTGCCATCTTTGTTGGCAGTTAATTTGCATATCTTGCTGATTAGCCAATGGGAGGCATAGCGAAGGTATGGTCAATTACCATGTTTGTCTATTATTAGATAGGATATAGATAGATAGATAAGACAGTATGTATTTCTTAGCTTGTCTCTGTGTGTGTTTCAATACCTAATCTCAGTGAATTACAATAAGAACTATTTTTCTCTTCACATTACATGATTATGGGTGTGAGTCAACTACATATTCAAGGACTCAGTGTGAAGGAGCAGTCCCTGCTTGGAACACACAATTCTAATTTCAGAGGGGAAAGAGCAAGTTAGCTTGTGAAATATAATGACTTTTAAAGCTACTACTCAGACTTGGCAAATACAGTATCTGCTCACATAGAAGTGAACAAATCAAGTCACATGATCAAGACTAACATCAATGGGTAGAGATTTATGCTTCTCCCACAGCAGGCACGGCAGCTGTTAGGAATATAATCCTTTCACATCAGGAAAACAAACTGTTGTGAACAATCATATCAACTACACACCGTGTTTAATATACATTAAATGAATGGACTTTTAATTTAGGTCTGAAAACTTCATATTGCCTTTTATGCTCAGTGGTTGAGCATAGACCCAGGAACCAGGAGGTCACTGGTTTGATTCCTGGTCAGTCTTGATCCCCAATAGGGGGTGGCAGGAGGGAGTTAAATGATGTTTCTCTCTCATTGATGTTTTTTTTCTTTCTTTCCATTTTCCTTCCTCCCTCTCTAAAATAAATAAAAACATTTTTTAAAGAATATTTTCTCTGATACTGACTGGCTTTTTTAAAAAATAGCTTATTTTATAGAATAAAATAAGATTATACAATATGTCTATTATTTGATATTGACTCATACTTCTTAGATGAAATGAAAATGGAATTTCAGTTTTCATGAGTCATGCTCATGTTTAATTATAAATTCCTATGTTGGTTTTCTCTAATGAGTCATTTAATTTCTGTTTTGGTAAAAATTACATTTGCATATTTCATATGACATTAAAGAAGAAGTTTAGAAAAAATAAGTGGTTGATATGACAGTTATTTTCACAATTTGCTAATTTAATAAAGGTTCCATTTTTGTCAAAATAGCCAACTATGCTTGAGAACATTACCAATAATTAAATCAAGGTCATCTGTTTTCTGGGTTATTACTGTTAATAAGCTGTATGCCAGGTCCATTAATGGCATGCAAAAATATACAGTTTGAAAGATTAACCAGCCATTTCAAGATCCAATCATTTGCTGAAACACTGAGTGACCAAGTATATAGTAATCATGAAGTTAGAAATTAGATATAATAAAAATCAATATAACAACCTCTTTCATGTGTCAAGAACATATTGTCACATTGTAAAGAAAAAGTTTATCTCTACCTTTTCTGTCCTTTTTGTCCATCTCCTGGCAGTCATCTAGTATAATTAGAAATAATTCATTCTCTTCGTCCATTGTGTATTTCCTCTGTCAGACCCGGCCCATCACAATTTACTTGCATTTTCAGGATGGTCTGGGCCTTGCTAGGCAAGCTCAGCTAGCTAGATGCAATGACATAGAAAAGGAGCATTCAGCATGGTGAGTTCTCCATTGTATGGAGGATCAGAAACTTTGATTTCTTTCTTCCTTTTTGTGGATAGAAAATTATTACAGTTTAGTGGTTAAGAATGTGTACTTCAATCCAGACTTCTCTGGGTTGAATGACAGTTTTGAAATTTTCTAGCTCTGTGACCTTATCCAGGTTACTTTCTGTGTCCCATATTCTGCATTTATAAAATAGGGATACTTGGTTTGATTTGGGGACTAAATGAGTTTTTATATCTACATATCTGTAAATTGATTTCAGAGAGGAATGGAGAGGGAAGAGTTAGAAACATCAATGATGAGAGAGAATCATTGATTGGTTGCCCACTGAACTCCCCCTACTGGGATCAAGCCTGCAACCTGGACATGTGCCCTTGATGGGAATCAAACCCAGGACCCTTTAGTCCAGGGGTGGGCAAACTTTTTGACTCAAGGGCCACAATGGGTTCTTAAACTGGACTGGAGGGCCGGAACAAAAGCATGGATGGAGTGTTTGTGTGAACTAATATAAATTCAAAGTAAACATCATTACATAAAAGGGTACGGTCTTTTTTTTTTTTAGTTTTATTCATTTTAAACGGGCCGGATCCAGCCCGCGGGCCGTAGTTTGCCCACGGCTGCTTTAGTCTGCAGGCCGAAGCTCTATCCACTGAGCCAAACCAGCTAGGGCAACAGATAGTACTGTTTAAATAACAGCTACTAAGTAATAGCTGGTTATAACTGAGAGGGATTTATATCAGAAGACAGTGAATTCATCATAATACTTACCTAATGCTGCTTCAAAAATTAATTCCCAAAAAGAAAAAAACATCCAAATATATGAAGATAGTGTACGTAGCCTCTGGGACAACTTCAAACATACCAACATTCTCATTATGGGGTTGCTAGAAGGAGAAGAGAGAGAGCAAGATATTGAAAACTATTTGAAAAAATAATGACAGAAAACTGCCCCTACCTGGTGAAAGAAATCTATCTATATATATAAAAGCCTAATATGCTTAGTGTCCAACTGATGGGTTGACCGCTCGACCAATCACTATCATGCACACTGACCACCAGGGGGCAGACGCTTCTACCGGTAGGTTAGTTGCTGCTGGGGTCTGGCCAATCGGGACTGGGCGAAATGGGCCAACATGCCCTGGAGCCCTCCTGCGGTCCCTCTCCAGCCGGCCAACCTCCCACAGTCCCTCGCGGCCGGCAGGCACTGATTGGCCATGATGGGGACTGGGTGAGATGGGCCAGACACACCCTGGAGCCAACCTCCCACAGTCCCTCCCTGGCCTTTAAAATATTTCTTCTAATTAATTTCCTTTCAATGTGCATGAATTTGTGCACCAGGCCTCTAGTAGACTTATAAGTCCAGGAAGCACAGAGAGTCCCAACCAAGGGGAACCCAAAGAGGCCCACACCAACACACATCATAATTAAAATGCAAAAGGTTAATGAAAAGAAAGAATCTTAAAAGCAGCAAAAGAAAAGCAGTTAGTTATTTAAAAGGGAGAGCCCATACGGCTATCAGCTGATTTCTCAACAGAAACTTTGCAGGCCAGAAGGGTGTGGCAAGAAATATTTAAAGTGATGAATAGCAAAGACCTACAACCAAGATTACTCTACCCAGCAAAGCTCTCATTTAGAATTGAAGGTCAGATAAAGAGCTTCACAGACAAGAAAAAGCTATAGGAGTTCATCACCACCAAACCAGTATTATATGAAATGTTGAAGTGTATTCTTTAAGAAGAGGTAGGAAGGGGGAGAGATCAACCAAAGGACTTATATGCAAGCATATAGGCCTAACCAATGGACACAGACAACAGGGGGATGAGGGCATGATTGGGGGAATAGGGGGTAACGTGGGGATAGGGACACTTATGTAATAACTTAATCAATAAAAAAATAAATAAAAAAAATAATAAATAAAATAATTCTGTTGCAGATAGCTTAAAAAAAAGAAAGAAAGAAAGAATATTGGGGAACTATGAGGCATTTACATTAAATGTCAATTGACACAACTGTTAATGTTAAAAGATGCCCAGGCTAGTGGAAACTAGCCTCCCTGGGGTCTGGAGGCCCATGGTTCTACCTGCAGTTCTGCTACCAAACAGGGCAGCTTTGGGAAGTCACTGCCCTTCTCAAAATTGAATGGGAAGACCTCTCAGGGCCCTGTCTGCTCCAAACCATAAGGATTTTTAGGATAATGGCAAGGGCCCTGCTGAAGAGTAAAACATCCCAGACAGGCTGCCCCCCACACACACCCACCCCTGAGAGAGGCCTGAAACCCCGAGAAAAAAAAAAGAGGTAGAAGAGGAAGAGGAAGAAGGAAAGAAAAGATAAAAAATATGAATAATAAAATGGCAATAAATACATATCTATCAATAATTGAATATAAAAATAAACAAGAAATTCAATGAACAAAATAAACTGATGAATAAAATAAAACCAGAGGCACGAAAACATGGAACAGACTGATGAATTTCAGAGGGAAGGAGGAAGGGGGTGGAATGGCAAGAGATTAACCAAAGATCTTATATACATATATACATTACCTATGGACATAGGCAATAGGGTGGTGATGGCCAGGTGGAGGAGGGCAATGGGGGGAAGGAGGGGGACATCTGTAATACTCTCAACAATAAAGATTTTAAAAAACAAACAAACAAAAGAAACACAAAAACCCACAATAAATAAATAAATTTAAGACTTCTGGGCCCTTAAAAAATCAATCTACAATTTAATGGCTTAAAACAACAATACTGATTTATTATTTCTCATGGTTCCCTTGGGACTTGAGAATGGCTCCACTGAGAGATTCTGGCTTAGAGCCTCTTGTGAGATAACAGTCCAGAGGCAGCAGCTGCTATAATCATCTGAAGGCTGGAACTGAGCTGAAGGACCTACTTCCAGTGTGACCGATACATATCACTAGGAGGTTGGTGCTGGTTGTCACTGTTTCTCTCCATGTAGGTCTCTCTTTGGTGTCGAGTGTCTGCACAGCTAACCTACCAGCCGGAGCATCTGCCCCTGGTGGTCAGTGTGCATCATAGCGACTGGTTGAGGGAGGGATCCAAAAGACCAAGGTAGTAGCTCTATTGCCTTTTGTGACCTAGTGTTGGAAGCCATATGCTGTCTTTTGCACTATATTCTGTTGGTCACTCAGTCCAGCTCTTTGTTAATGTGTGAGGACCTCTTCAAGGGCAGTAATACCAGGAAGTAAAGGTCAGGATGGGCCTTTTTAGGGTCTAGCTAATACCCTAACCAACTTCATAAGCAAATGAGGCATAGAATGGAAAAGAAAATTGATTAACTTGCAATATGAAATACACTGCATTTGGAAAAGGACTAATGTATTCATGTTAGTATGATCACCACATTCTCTTTTCATAGCATTCTAATAATTAAGATGTGGCTTTGCTCAATATGGTTTAGAATAAGAAAAACTAGATGGAATATTTGAATATTTAGTTGCATCATGCAATAATAACCTGATACATTACAGGTGTAATCCCAACTGTAGAGTGCTTAATTTTTTAAGTCATTATTTACAATCTGCACATTTTATATAAAATCCAGGTTTCCACATTCTACTTAAACATTAAAAGGCACATAAGAGAGAGCTCTCATTTCTACATGGCAAAATTCACTGCAGCCAATTTCATTTCTGTGGCTGAGGTGATTTCTTCCTAATTCGCTATAGCAAGGTTCTTCCCGGGAGCCCCAGCTTCTGTCTGCTCCTCCTTGTCTGCTTCACCTGAGTATTAGCTGCTTCCTGGAGCACTTGCCTTTGGGACCCTACAGAGTTTTTATTCATCTGTAGTCTTGATCTCTCCTTCAAGTATATTTCTCTTTGACTTTTGTTTACTATCTTTGGTTACTTTTTATTTTGCAGTAGTCTTTCTAATTTAAATCTTAATTGATGAAATTGTAACGTAACTTTTAGTCTTAACATTTAACATTCTTACTATTCTTTTTAATGGAGTTGACTACAGAAAGCATCAGGCACATGCATTCACACACAGACAAGCATCTATCACATCTGCACAAGGGGAGGAATTTAAACACTGAGAAATGTGAGAGGCAGAGTTGTTTTTGAGAAAACCAAATTGAGAGCATGATCATGAAGTGCTTACTATAATGTGTCAGATAATTCAAAATTTTCCTGTCATATGCTTACCCTTTTCAATGTGGCTAGTCTGTGTTCTTACCAAAGCTTGCAAAATGGATGGAATTAAAAAGAAAAAGATAAGCCCTGTCTGGTGTGGCTCAGTTGGTTGAGCATCACCCCATGCACCAAAGGGTCCCTGATTCAATTTCTTCTCCAGGAACATGCCCAGGTCATGGGTTTGATCCCTGGTCTGGGTACATGTGGGAGGCAACCAACTGATGTTTCTCCCCCTCTCTCTGTCCCTTCCTCTCTCTCTAAAATTATATATATACTAGGGGCCCGGTGCACGAAATTCATGCACTGGGGGGGCATCCCTCAGCCCAGTCTGCCCCCTCTCACATACTGGGAGCCCTCAGGGGATGTCCTACTGATGGCTTAGGCCCGCTCCTTGCTCCCCTTGGGGAGCGGGCCTAAGCCACAGTCAGGGGAATGCACCAGCCCCATCACCCCTGCTGCTGCAGCCACTGCCAGTCACCGCAGCCACCAAGGTGTTTTCATCAACACGGACTCCAGTCCCTTCACCATGAAAAAATGACAACTTTCTTTAGGCATTTTCAAGATGTATCTTTCATAGGATATGACATTTCTTTCTTTCTTTCTTCTTTTTTTAATCCTCACCTGAGGATATGTTGCCATTGATTTTTAGAGAATGTGGAAGAGAAAGGGAAAGACAGAGAGAAACATCAAAGTGAGAGGAAAACTTTGATTGGTTGCCTCCTGCATGAGCCCTGACCTGGGCCCAGGCCAGGGAGGATCCTGCAACCTAGGTACATGCCCTTAGTCAGAATTGAACCCAGACCCTGTGGTGGGCAGGCCGAGGCATTATCTACTGAGCCAAACCGGCTAGGGCAGGATATGACATTCCTTAGCCCTCCAGCAGTGGACCTTCCTTTTTTTCTCCAGGAGTGAGGTGGAAAAACCCTAGATCACCTTTTTGGATTCTTATTACCAAAGTTACTAAGAATATTACCTGTGGCATATAGGGAGCTTACCCAATGAGCGGTCAGAAAAGGTGTTTCCTCTGTAGTTCACACCGATCGCCGGCTCGGCCCCTGCCCAGGCCTAACGCCTCTGGCCGAGGCATTAGGCCTGGGCAGGGGACCCCTCAGCTCTGATCGCAGGCTCGGGCCTGCCCAGGAGCCCCCTGGCTCAGACCCTTCCTAGGCTGCTCAGGGCCCACAAGGGGCCTACCTCGGAGTGACCTGGGTGCCGATGATGTTCTCGGGACCCAGGCCGCTGGGTGCCTACATATGCAAATTAACCGCCATCTTTGTTGGGTTAATTTGTATACTCATCCAATTGGCTGGTGGATGTAGTGGAGGTACGGTCAATTTGCATGCTTGTCTATTATTAGGTAAGATAATTAGGTTAAAACTCTTTCTCTCTCTCTCTCTCTCTCTCTCTCTCTCTCTCTCTATATATATATATATATATATATATATATATGATAAAATATTGTCCCTAAAATGAATTTGATGAATCATCTAGACATATTTTTAAACAAATGGTTTTAAATTATGGAAGAAAATATAGTAGTCTGTGCTTAATGTATTAGTATCAGCTTGTCATTTTCCAGAAGAGGGTTTTATAGAATATTCCTGCTAATACACAGCTTTTTTATTGTGTCCATACATTTTCTCACAAAGTAGGTGGTAAAACACCCCAGTAGTTGAGACAGCACAGGGACCTGAGCCCAGGGATCTCATAGACAAGTGATAAGAAAAAATCAGCACTGGTGCCATCCCACCACCCCTTGCCTGATCCCAAGGCTGCCAGGAACATCAGATAAGCTGATGCAAAAATGTCTCCACCCTTCACTGCCTGCTCAAAAAAATGCGGAATTATATCTCCCTTCCAACCACTTACTTCTCCAACCCTCATGGAGAAAATTTTGCAAACCCATCTTTTTCAAAAAGCCCATCTATAATGCAAGCCCGCTCTGTCCCCAGCTTTAACAGCAACCAAGCAGAGCCAGTTCAGAGCACCTGCCTCTTCTCTGTGCTCCTCCCTTGTGCTCCAGCATAAGCTCAATAAATTCTGACAAAATTTCCCTGTGGTTTCCTCGAGGTTTGGGGGAACCTCGTGCCTATGACAGAGTGATCTGAGATTAAGCAATATCTGATAAATGACTCCAATTTAGGTTATTGGGGTGGATGGAACTTGTGCCTAGTCGCTTTAATCTGGTGTAGGGTGAGTGCTCCACTGGTACCCCTCCCAACTGGGGTTCGTTTTGGATGAGGAACACTACTTTAGCATCCAGGAAAAGGCTGTTTTGTTATCTTCTGGGAATATCAGCACTCTTGCTGTACACAAAAAAGCAGCCTCTTCACATTGCACTGCATCCTTGGATCCTGTTTTTGCCTGTGTTCAGTTAAAATATGGAAATTTTATTTGTTCATTAAATAAAATTTGGCTCAGGACTTCTAAGTTTTAGTTTAGGGTACACATTACTCTGCCATGTGTTCCATGCATCTGACATAGAAATGCATTCTAGCTTGCATTTCAGATAGACCAATATTTCATTTCTATCTGAAAATTTGTATAAACCACATCAATGCTTCTATCTTTATCGGTATTTCTCGTCTGCTACCTCTCAACATCTATTATCATGAGATCTTAAAGAAGCATTTTGCCTGTCCAAATTGGAATAATCAAACACTCCTCTATTTATACTTCAAGAATACAGATGTTTACACAATTGTTAAAAGGGAGAAAGGCAGAGTTGACATGGTATGCACAAATGTGTTACTTACAGGGAAGAGGTAAAAAGAAGATAGCACACACAGTCTATTATCCAGTATTACCTCACAGGGCAAAACTTCAAGTTAAATGCTCATTTCTTTCAATTATTAATGGAACACTATTAATGATAAACTAATACTGTAATAAAAATCTTTAGGAATTGGTTATTTGGTCCCAAACACTTAGGAGTGTCTAACATTTTCTGAGACTACTTCTGTTTCCAGCTCACCACTATGATCCAATGATTAGGATCCAGGATAAGCCACATGGATTAAGTGGTCTGGTTAAGTAACTATGCATAACAAGGTAGGAGGGGGGAGCAGAAGAGAGTCTCATAGTTCATTTATTTTTAATAATAATATTAATTTATAAACTAATACTTATTTTGCTAAATTTGTAGAAAGAGCATTATCAAATGTTAATAAGTGGTCTCTAACTATTAAATGAAATATTTCTCCACAAATATGATTGATTTGGTAAAGGTATTGACAGGATATCATAATAATACTTTTACAGAACTTTATTCAGTCACTCTATTCATAGAACATGGTACTTTGTTCCCTCTGCTCTATAACATAGATACATAGATGCATAGATACATAGATAATAGATATATAGAGATAATAAAATGTATATATATAATTAACTTAAATAAAAACATATAACTTCATAAACAATAAATGAAAATATAGCTAATATATTATTCAGTTATCTTATAATTTTGGTTGCTATACATAAATATATATATATATATATATATATATATATATATGCCAGATTATTATGACCACCCCATCAGTACTTCATTGACACTTCCAAAAACACTGAATATTGAAAACTGCCT
>NW_005871300.1:1281195-1371496 GCF_000147115.1 Myotis lucifugus
CATAATAATCTGGCCGGTCATAATAACCTGGCCACTCACGTATATATATACCTATAATCTATGTATCTGTGTATTTATCTATTATCTATCTATCTATCTATCTATCTATCTATCTATCTATCTATCTAATGATTTACATTTTGCTTCTCTCCCTCATTCAGCCTTCAAATTTTCAGGACTCTGTAAAGGCTGTTTTGGATAGGCTCACAGACTATTCTCAGTAATGATGAAGCAACTTTGGTTTTCTTTCTATCCTCTTCCTCAACCTCCTTTGCACTGACACAGACAAGTGTCATCATGACCTCCAGGCACCAATGACTCCATAGCTGTCTGCACTGGCTTCTACTTGCTCACTGGTACAATTTGGAGGTCCACTATATGTCCCACATACCATTAAAATCTTCAAGCAGCCTCTCTGGTCTCCTACCTTCAGAGTTTCCAGGGCAAATCTATCAAGTGGAAGTGAATGCCTCTCCCTCCTTTCATATCACTGCAAAAAATGGGCACCTAAGACAACTCTACTGGCAGTTATGGCATTGTGTGTCTCTAGTGTAGTTTCTGGGGCTCTGAGTTGGGAGAATTCAGAGTTATGAATAATCAGTGACTTTATCCTGTGAAAAGAGAGCATCATCCATGAACAGGTGAGGTGTGACTGGCTGCTGATTTGGGAAAAGTTGGAGATACAATGATGATTGGTCAAGTCAGAGGTTTTGGGAATGGAAACTGCAGACAGAAGAGAGGTTGGGCTTACATAATTGTGATTCACAAAAATTGCTGGTAAGAGGCAGTGTTTTGAAGTGTTAGGTTAAAACTCAAAAAGTGAGGCCCATTTAATTCTGCCAAAACTGTGCAACTTCCCAGGCTCTGGGAATCTGCTCTGTGAGGAAGCCTCTACCACGAATGGAGGAGTTTATTTTCCTGTCAGACAGTCTGTGCACACTCTGCTGCCCTGTCCATATAGTTCATTTGCCTTCTCTCTCCTCTCCCTGTCCACCCAGTCTTATCTCTCCCGTATTGTCAATGCATTCTACAAGAGGATAACCAAGTCAGTGTCTAAATAGAAATACTGGATTTTTAATTAAAAGGCTCTTTAAATTTTCAAGTATTTTAGTTTGGGGCTGATATATTAGTTTAAGTACCTGGGGCCAGGAGGTGAATTTGAATAATCGGCACCATGTTTTTTTAAAAATCACGGATCCTCCTTAGGAATGAAAATTTGATATTAGGTGAAGCTCATCTGAGTAATTTTATTTTCTTTTATAGGCTGAGTTCTCTCTCCAGAAGTCCTAAGTAATTTATGCAATAGACTTCTGTTGGGTCTGCACCCATTATTCACAAATAATTCTCGATCAAGCTGCAAATAAAGCTTAAACCATAAGAGACATTTGCTACAATTATATTGTTATATGACTACAATGAATCTTTAAATGTAGTTCACATGACCATAAGACTTACTAGCTATTTCAGATGTCACTGATTAACACACATTTCTCTATTTTTTGAGTGTTATTTACAAATTTTACTTTTATAAGTAACAATAGATATTTTGAGTTGCTTACTTGGTGTACTATCTCCAAAGTGAAGTGACTAGAATAAACCTTATGAATAGTGTTACATTAAAGGATTGGGCACATTTAATTGAGTTGGTTCACTGTGGCTGTGTGACAGTGAACTAGGCAACAGAGGTGTGGGAAGAGGTAGAAGTGAGCAAAGGTTATGCAGGTATGTAGGAGCTTATAGAACATTTTAAGTATTTAAAATCCTATATGACAAATAGGTAATATGCAAATTGACCCTCATTCCACCATGCTGTCACAAGATGGCTGTGCCCACAGCGGAGGCAGGGTTCCCGTAACAAGCCATAACAAGTGATCAGCAGGGACCTGAGGCTGCGTGGTGCTGGGCTGGGGCAGAGTACCTGAGGCTGCGCCCCCCCGCCCAGTGGGGCTTGATGGAGCTGGCGCTGGCCGGGTCTAGAGCTAGCCCAATGGGGGTGGGGCTGGCCATGTCTGGGTCTCACGTGATTTTGAGGTGCACGTGGGCGGGTACTTGACTCTGGGTCCCACAGCATGCCCCAGACTCTGGCAGGAGGAAGATTTTCATATACATTTTACTAATTTTCTTTCATCTCTGATACTTCTATTATAGAGAAAGGGCAAATAGTAATATTAAAATATTTCCTCTAATTAATTCCCTTTTAATGTGCACAAATTTCGTGCACTGGGCCACTAGTGTAATTATAAGTATAGTGGGAAGCAATTGGCAGGTTTTAACTAGGGGGGTGGGTAACAATTTTATCTTTTAAGATCACTCTCACCACTGTATGATAAATGGATTAGAGATAGCTAAGGGAGGGGATCAAAAATAGAGAAGACAGTAAGCAGACATTACAATAGCCCAGGCAGGTGGTGATAGTGAGTGGTTCTATGTTAGTGGGAATGAAAACCGACAAAACACAGATATTAGAATGACATTTTGGAGGTAGAATTTAGAGGGTCTGGTGAAGGTGAATGTCAAAGCTCTCATTCATATCTGGGGCTTAAGTGAATAGACTGTAGGAAAAGTCAATACAGAAATTTAATGAATGGGTCTTATCTCATTTAAAGTTGAAAATACTTAAAATGCACCTATACATTCATTTCTTTCTTAGATTATGATTAATTAATTGTGGATTTATCAAGAACATTTCATAGCAGAGCATGTATGCCAGGCATTTTACTAAGCATTGGAGATATAAAAATGAATAAGATATAGTCCTTGCTTCAGAAGCTATAATGATTCTGCAAGAGATTGACAAATAATTATGTGCAAGCAGAATTTGCTCATGAATATTTATAAAACAATCTAAACAAATTATTAGCAAAACAAATCCACTGATGTACAAAAACAATAGCACATTATGACCTACTCAGGTTTGTTCTAGTAACTCAAAGGTCAGTTAACATTAGAAAATAGGTAATGTATTAATGGAGAAAGCATGTGTAATCATTTCAATGGGAACTTAAAAGAGATTTTGATAAAGTCAATTCTTTTAATGATTGAAATAAAACAATAAAATTACCTCACTGTTAAGAATTATCTACTTAAAACCTAAAGCATTATATCATTTTTAATGGGGGAAAATTTTGGAAACCTTTTTTATAGAATTAGAAAAAAAATAAAAAAGGTGGTCTATTTTCCCCACTTTTTTTTTTTTTAAGCATCCCAATGGAAGACTAACCATTTCCAGGAAGGACAAGAAAAACTAAATTCCATACGAATAGAAAAAAGAAAAATAGAATTCAATGCTATTTCTGAGCTAACATAAAAACACCAAAATCCTAGGGGCTTAAAACACAAAAAACATTTTCATCTCAATTAAAAATATTAGATTCAGTATGTCAAGAGCTATGAAAGATCTTATATTTTGCCCTACTTGCAAGCTATAAATTAGCCTAATGCCTCAGAGATAACTGAAGTTCACATAGCCCACTAACTACATGACAATTCAAAGAGGGAGAGTCTACATCTAACACTCAGTGAACTGCATTATAGGAAAGGAACCTAGGCTTAGAGAACCCGGATATTTTATACTAAAGAGTGAGCATGTCTGCCCTTTGCAACAGTGAGGCTGTCTCTGTTTTCTAATGTTGTTTGCTATGCAAACACCCTTGAGAGATAATCCAGACAAAGGTAGTCAGTGCTTCTGCTTGTAAAATGTGCAGAAACATGAGACCAATGGAGAAATATTTTCCAACACAGTAAAAACATTCTCCTCATCCTATCCTTAAGGATTCAGACTTTCTAACACCTTCCACAAATGAACTTCTCACCAAGTCAGGGGAAGAGAAAATGTGGAGAAACCATATCCATTCCTAATGTTTCATTCTAGATGTATCAACCAATGCTTTCTCTCTTACTCACTGTGTAGATCCAAAATAAAGTATATGGATTATATATTTGCCAAACATACTATATTTTCTCTTATTTCAAATCAATATCCACCAAACTCTGTAATGATCCTAATTAGTTGGTTTTAAATATAAATATGAAAAGCAAAGGTCTAAGAAGAATCAAAATAATCCAAAAGAAGAGTAAGGTGAGAGACTTGCCATGTTTTATCAGATATCACCAGATGTTAATACCTATTAAAACCAAAAAGAAGAGATATTAACTATTAATACAAATTGGGCAAAACGGAGATCCCCCAAAACACTCATGCATACATAGAAACTTGATATATGAGATGATTGAGGAAAGGAAGGTCTGTTTTTATTAAATGGTGCAAAGAAAACAGCCAAACTTATAGAAAAAGTTAAATTCGCTTCTTAATTAAAAATGTAAATGCACAAAGTGTTTAGATTTATTAAAGGCTTAGAGATAAAGAAAAATAAAAATAAAGAGAAGAAAATAACAGAGAATAATTTTATGACCTCAGGGTAGGTAAGAATTTATTAATTACAAAAGTTCCTGATTATAAAAAGAAAAGGTGGTTAAATTAGAACACATTAAAAATTAAAAATGCTGTTCTCCAAGGGCACAACAAAAACACACACAAAACCCCACATAATTTACAAAGTAGGAAAAAATTTACAATGCATAAAATTGATAAATGTTTGGTATCACAATATATAAATAACTCCTAAATGGGAAAAGTTTATACAAACCTTAGAATACAGCAAAAGAGAAAAGGCATGTCACAGAAGACAACTTAACTGCCTAGTGAATATATGATAAGATATTTAATCTTATTAATAACTAGAGGCCCGACCTATGCCCTCTCGCAGTCTGGGACCCCTCGGAGGATGTCCACCTGCTGGCTTAGGCCCGCTCCCTGTGATAAATGGCCGGGGGTCCCCACTGGGGTGCCTGGCCAGTCTGGGTGAGGGGCTGAGGGCCGTTTTCAGGCTGGCCAAGCCCCCCCGGCGATGGAAGCCCCAAGCCTCTCCTTTTTTTCTTTTATTTTTATTCTGGGATTTATTTACCTTCTATAATTGAAACTTTGTATCCTTGAGTGGAGCTCAGAGCCAGCCAGGGTGGCCGGGAAGCTTGGCTTCCTCCATCGCCAGGGGCAATCCAAGCCTCCTGCTTGCTCCAGCTCCTTGGCCACGGCCAGCTGAAAGCAGGTATCTGGGGTTTATTTATCTTCTATAATTGAAACTTTGTTGCTTTGAGTGGAGCTCAGAGATGGCCACGGCAGGCGGGAAGCTTGGCTTCCTCCATCACTGGGGCAACCAAGCTTCCTGCTTGCTCCAGCACCATGGCTGCCGGCTGACATATTGTTGGGTTAATTTGCATATAGTCACTCTGATTGGCTGGTGGGCGTGGCTTAAGGTGTAGTGAAGGTACGGTCAATTTGCATGTTTGTCTTTTATTAGTGTAGATAAGATAAATGGAAATTAATACAATAGGTTCTTTTCTCATGGTCCAGATTGGGGGAAAAAATTTAAACATCTGAAAATAGGAAGTGTCGATAATGATATAAAGTAAGGAGAGCTCATCTGGTGTATGTGTGAGATGAATTAGGTCAATAATATTCTAAAAACAATAGGCATTACCTAAAGTTAAACATGGACACACACTAATACACAGCAAGTTCTTGCCATAAACTCTGCATGTGAGAATATTCTGCACATAAAATATTCCATACCAAGATATGTGTAGAAGAATTATTGTGTTGCCTCTGTTTGTAATATTAAAAAACTAGGGGATGTGAGTAAAATCTTCATTCACAGGAGGCTAGATAAAAAAAATCTATCAACATCATGAAAAATTATACAGCATAGAAAATAAATCAAATACAGCTCCATACAAAAGTATGGAGGAATATTAGAAACATAATATTAAATGAAATAGTTTAAAATATATGTGATAAATCTAGAACCTTAGAAAGAACTGAAAATAATAAAAAGATGAACAAAAGCCCTAACCAGTTTGGCTCAGTGGATAGAGTGTCAGCCTGCAGACTCAAGGGTCCCAGTTTCGATTCCGGTCAAGGGCATGTACCTTGGTTGCAGGCACATCCCCAGTAGGGAGTGTGCAGGAGGCAGCTGATCAATGTTTCTATCGATGTTTCTAACTCTCTATCCCTCTCCCTTTCTCTCTGTAAAAAAAAAAAAAATTAATAAAATATATTTTAAAAAAAGATGAACAAAAATTCAGGGTGATTATCTCTCGGGGCCAGGCGTGATATAAAATAAGGGAGGTGCATTAGGTAGTTTTAATAGTCTGATAAATATATTATGATATAATATAATACATTCTACTGGTTGTTTCTCTGGATAACTCTGCTTATTGCAATTATTAAAGCTTTCTGTTTGATACTATTGGAGGACTAATAAGTAGTGCAGAATCACTGGGTCAGACTGGGTAATAGGGAGAGAATCAGAAAGTTTACCCCAGATATGGAGTTTCTTGATGTTGCTGGTATAGGTAGTTTAAAGGGCAAGAGGCTGAGAAGATCTTTTGAAGATTTTGAAAAACTGAAGTGACAGAAATTGATGTCTGGGGCCTATCAAAGGTAGAGATAACCCCTGGTATACCCTCCTTGCTTTAAGGCTGGGAACCTGAAGAGCTGCAATCTAAAAACAAGGCTTAGCCAGAATAGGTTTTCCACAGCTTGCAGCTACTATATGAACATGACAATCTATGAGATTAGATGATTCTAGATTATAGTGACAATAGGAACCTGGAAGAAGCACACCAAAATCCTTCATAGAAGAAGAAAATACTACCCTAGTTCTCAAAATTACTTCTACAATTATTTTACAATAAATGTTAGACTCACACAAATTACCAAACCAAAAAAGATAACAGAGAGCAGGAACAGAAAGAGAAATAAGAAGGAAAGAAGAAAGGAAGAAAAGAAGAAAGGAAGAAAGGAAGAAAGAAAGATGCCAGAAAACAGTACAAATTAAATAAAAAACAATTGACAATTAAAACAGACTTATAAAGGGAAGATATATATAACTACCATATCACAGACACTTAAAATAATGGTATTTACTATGTTCAAGAAAGTAAAAGACAAGAATGATAATTTAAGCAGAAAAAGTGGAAAATTTCAAAAATAAATAGAAATACTAGACTTGAAAATTTTGATAACAAAATCAAGAATCAAATCAGTTTTTTAAACAGAAGCTTGAATAAATGGAGAGGAAATAAGTCAGAAAAATATACTAAAAGAAGCAGGGGAAAATTTAAAAATTAGAAGGGAAAAAATTAGAGGCATATTGGAAACAAGGAAAAGATCTAATATATGTTATTCAGAGTACCAGAAAGAGAAAAAATAATTTTAAAAAAGAGATGAAGGCAATAGAAACAATATGTGACAAAATAACATCCGACCACTTTTCTAAATCATTGGAGGACATTTTATCTCAGATTCAGAAACCTCTACAATGTCCAAGCAGTAACATTATGAAAACTGAACCTGGGAACACTACACTGTATTAACTTTGTTTTGTGGCATATTAAGTCACCACAAAGCTAACAGCTTAAAATAGCATCCTTTGCTAACTCACAGTTCTGTAAGTCTGAAGTCCTACACTTTGCAGGGCATCAAAAACTGGAATTGAAACAGGAATTTTTTGGGGTGAAAAGGACAGGTTTTAGGAAATTTTAGAAATTAAGAGGACCATGGAAGAAGCAGAGCAGCAGAAGGTATATATTCATAGAATAGGGAAGCTGAAAAGCTGAAACATGTACATTTGCATAGAATGAGGGAGCTGGGAACAGCAAAAGGTCTATATTTACAAAATAAAGGGAAGGAAGCCCCTTATCCAGAAGGAGCAGAAGAAAGCCCAAAGGGAATAGGAAAACAATAAGGAAGGAGGGGGGCAGAACCTCACACGTCCCATGTGAGGTTCACCTTTGAGCCTGGGAGTTGCTATAGTAACCAGTCTAAGGGATAGTGACCAATCAGAGGGGATATCAAGGCACCAGGATCTGCAGCCTTTATAAGCCATAGGGAAAAGGAACTCGGTGGGACCCTTTCCCCCTCCTCAGGTGGAAGTCCATTCTGTGGGACTCTTCCCCCTCCCCACATGGGAGTCTGTACTTGTTCTTTAATAAATTTCCACCTTTGCTATACCACCTTCTGTCGGTGGATTCATTCTTTGATTCCGATGGACAAAGAATCCGGGTTCCAGTCCAGGGGAACACCGCGTGTTCCAGTCCAAAAATTCTGTATCAGAATGAAGGTGTCAGCTAGGCTGGATTTTTGTTTGAGGGTTCTGGGAGAAGTATCATTCTTCTTTTTCTTGGTGGTGTGAGGTTTGCGGCGCAGGAAACTGAGTCAGAGAGTCAGGCAGATTGAAGGAGGAGAATTTATTCTGCGCTCCCGGGCGAGGTCCACAGGTCCTGGGGTTGGGCCAGTGGAGTCACGCTGAGAGGGAGTAGGGGCATTTTTTTATACAGCTGTTCAGTGAGGGCAGGGGAGCATGATCTGTGGGAGTTCCTGCTGCGGGGGTTGTCACGGTTTCCAGGTGTCGTCATCTGTCTGGTAGCTGACCTGTTAGGAATTCCAGGGTGGGACTGGTATCTGCGTCACCATTTACCTGGTGCACTGGCCTGTTACGGATTCTAGGAAGGGCCCAGTATCTACATCACCATCTGCCTGGTGCACTAGCCTGTTACGGATTCTAGGAAGGGCCCAGTATCTACGTCACCATCTGCCTGGCAGAGGCATGCATCAGCTCCTGGACCCGCTTTCGACCTAACAGGTGGTTATAGGACTGAGGTTTTTGTTTCCTTGCTGATTCAAATTGGGGATGCTCTCTAGAGGCGACCTACATTTCTTGCTCCATGGTCCCCTCTATTTTCAAGCAAGCAATGGTGAATCAAACCTTCTGCAGCTTCAAACTCTCACTTCCTGTTCTGCTACAAGTTGGAGACCATCCTCTGCCTTTACAGGGTTCCTGTGATTAGATCAGGCTCACCAGGCTGAACTCCCAGCCTAGAAATTAACTCATAAGACCTTAATTATATTTGAAAAATCCCTCACAGGAGTGCCTGGGTTAGTGCTTAACTGAATAACTGGGAGAGGGTATGTGTACATCAGGGATCAGATTCATGGGGGTTCATTTTGAAACAGGAATTTTAGGGGTGAAATAGGACAGGTTTAGGAAATATTAGAAATTTTGGAAATGAGGGGGACCATGGAGGAAGTACAGGGCTGCAGAGCAGCAGAAGGTATATTTCCATAGAATGGGGGAGCTAGAACGCTGCAACAGGTACATTTCCATAGAATGAGGAAGCTGGGAACAGCAAAAGGTCTATATTTATAGAATAAAGAGAAGGAAGCCCTCATTCAGAGGGAGAGGAAGAAAGCCCAAAGGGAATAGGAAAACAATAAGGAAGGGGGGAGGGGACAACCTCACATGTCCCATGTGAGGTTCAACCTTTGAGCCCAGGAGTTGCTATAGTAACCAGTCTAAGGGAATAGTGACCAATCAGAGGGGATATCAAGGCACCAGGATCTGCAGCCTTTATAAGCCATAGGGAAAAGGAACTCAGGGGGACCCTTTCCCCCTCCCCACGTGGGAGTCCACTCTGTGGGACTCTTTCCCTCTCTCCATTTGGGAGTCTGTTCTTCAATAAATTTCCACCTTTGCTATATCACTTTCTGTCCGTGGATTCATTCTTTGAATCCAGCAGATGAAGAATCCAGGTTCCAGTCCAAAAATTCCGTATCAATTTTAGGATTCTGCCTGCCACACACTAAAACTGTTGAGAAAAAAATTAAAAAGACAAGGAAAAACTATCTGAAACCAGGCAGAGGAGAAAATATAATTATCTTTAAAAACACACTCATCCCAGAATTCTATTCAATGTAAAAATAGCCTTTGGGAATTAATTGAAATAAAGATAATTTCAGACAAGTACAAATTGAGAATATTTATTAGCATCAGACACATAATACAAAACAAAACAAGAACAAAAACACTAAATGGTTATCTTCAGACAGAAGGAACATAACCATAAATAATAGTTCAGAAATTTGGAAAGGAATGAAATAAAACAGATAAAATTAATGAATATTAAATAAATAATAATAAAATACATTGAATTGTAAGCATTCATATGAACATGGAAATAGTGTCAAATAATTAAAAGGAGACAAATTGAATTAGCATGTTTTACTGATCTTGCATTAGCTGGGAAGAGAATAAAGTATAGAACAAATGTTATCAGACTGGATTTTTAAAAATCTTTCTTATATGTTACTTACATGATATATACCTAACATAAATTTATAGAAAATTTGAAAGCAAGAGTGAGAAAAAAATGTACTGTGTAAGCAACTAAGAGCTGAAATAACTATATTTATGTCAAGCAAAGTAAAGCTTGAGAAATAATGGGGATACTTCATAATAATAAAATAATCATATTACCAGGAAATATAAAAAATTCTAAATCTGTGTTTAGCTAATAATACAGGCTCAAAATTTATAAAGTAAAAATTAACAAAACTACAAATGAAATGGAAAATCCATAATCAGGAGGGAGATTTTTAATCGACCACTCTCAGTAACTGAGATAACAATTACGTAAGTAAAAATTGATTATATGAACAATGAGGTTAGTCTAGTAAAGCATTTAAAAAGGAGAGAAATAGAATGGACTTAACAATGTATTTTAAAACATTAACAGAATAAAGAAGAAAAATCATGTTTATCTCAATAGATTAAGAAAAACTGTTTGGTACAATTTTAAATTCATTTATGACAACAACTCTTTGCAAATTAGAAATAGATGGGACCAATATACACCTTATAAAAGGTATCTACAAAAATACAGTGTACACATAACACTTAATGAAATTTTTAAAAATGTCCCTTTAGAGGTCAGAATCAAGACAAATATGCCCATTATGACCCTTTACATTCAACATTATACTGGAGGCCCTTGGCAAGTCATTAAAGCAATGAATAGAAACTATCCTATATAATAAAGAGGTAATATGCAAATTAACTCTCATGCCCTCACAAGATGGCTGCCTATGACCAGGCCGGCAGGGGGGGTTAGTGAGGGATGACCAAACAACTGAACAAGCAGGCTGCATGGGGCAACCAGACCAGTGGGTGGGGGGGGGGCAGTTAGGGGCAACCCGGCCAGCAGGGAGGGCAGTTGGGGGCAACCAGGATGGCGGGGGGTGGGGCAGTTGGGGAAGACCAGGCCGGTGGGGGCACAGTAAGAGGCTACCAGGCCGGAGAGGAGGGCAGTTAGGTGCGACCAGGCCGGTGGGGAAAAGGGTGCAGTTGGGGACAACCAGGCTGGCAAGGGGGCATTTGAGGGCAATTAGGCTGGCAGAGGGACAGTGAGGGGCAACCAGGCCTGCAGAGGGGGGCAGTAGGGGTCACCAGGCCAGCGGGAGGGGCAGTTAGGAGCGACCAGGCTGGCAGGGAGGGGGCAGTTGGGGGCGACCTGGCCAGCATCTGGGGGCAGTTAGGGGCATTCAGGCCTGCAGAGGAGGGCAGTAAGGGGTGACCAGGCCAGCAGGGGGGGAAGGGGGTGCGATTAGGGGGCGATTAGGCCGGCGGGGGGGGGCAGTTAGGAGCGACTAAGGCAGACAGGCAGGTGAGCAATTAGGAGCCAGTGGTCTAGGATTGTGAGAGGAATCTCCAACTGCCAGTTTAGGCCGGATCTCCAGAATCGAGCCTAAACCGGCAGTCGAACATCCCCCGAGGGGTCCTGGATTGGAGAGGGTACAGGCTGGGCTGAGGGGAGCCCCTCATCCCCCTCATGCACCAGGCCTCTAATAGATTATAAACATTAGAAATAAGAAATTAAACTATCATTATTTTATGGTTATGTGGTACATAGAAGATCAAGAGAATATTCAGATATAACATTAGAGTTAATAAGTGAGTTTATCCTAAACAATAAGATAAACTCATGTTAAATATAGTGGATTATTCACTTAGCATGCCTAAAGCAGTAACATATTTCCCTATTGTTACCCACCATCCAGTTCTTAGGATATCATAAGTGAAACTGACTTTTAGAATTTGTTATTTTTATGATAAAACAATATATATATTTATTTTAGAAATTTTGGAAAATAAAATGATAAAAATGGAAATTATTTAAAATACAATAGTCCTTCAGAAATGAGAAGTAACATTTAGGATATTTTCATTCATATGTGGTTAGACAGGCCCCTGATTTTTTTTTTTTTTTTTTTTTTTTTTACTTTTGGAAAAAAAAAGATGAGCACCCATCACTTTATCAAACACTCACATGTTTCATTTAAAACATTTATTGAAAAATAATTATATGCTTTAAAATCTTACTGGAGCCTTAGCCGGTTTGGCTCAGTGGATAGAGTGTCAGCCTGGGGACTAGAGGGTCCCAGGTTCGATTCAGGTCAAGGGCATGCACCTTGGTTGCGGGCACATCCCCAGTAGGGGGTGTGCAGAAGGCAGCTGATCGATGTTTCTCTTTCATAGATGTTTCTAACTCTCTATTCCCTCTCCCTTCTTCTCTGTAAAAAAATAAATAATATATATATATTTTTTAAAAATCTTACTTGAGTTGCCCTGGCGGGTTTTGCTCAGTGGAGGGAGCATCGGCCTATGGACTGAAGGGTCCCAGGTTTGATTCTGGTCAAGAGCACATGACTGGGTTGCAGGCTCGGTCTCTAGTAGGGGGTGTGCAGGAGGCAGCCAATCAATGATTCTCTCTAATCATTGATGTTTCTATCTCTTCCTTTCTTTCTGAAATCAATAAAAATATTTTTAAAAAAAAATCTTACTTGAGTCAAATAAAAAATTAATCAAACCAGTTAAGAAATTTGTTTAATATCTGGTAGTTAACAGTATGGGCTAATTTTGATTTTCCATTTTTAAAAATCTTAAAATTTCTATTCCTCTTACCTTTTTTTAAAAAAAAATATGGCTTTTAAAATTGATTTCAGAGAGGACAGGAGAGGGGGAGAGATAGAGACATCAATGATGAAAGAGAATCATTAATAGGCTGCCTCCTACATGCTCCCTACTGGGGATTCCTCTTACCTTTTTTTTTAAAAAAAATATGGCTTTTAAAATTGATTTCAGAGAGGACAGGAGAGGGGGAGAGATAGAGACATCAATGATGAAAGAGAATCATTAATAGGCTGCCTCCTACATGCTCCCTACTGGGGATTGAGCCCACAACCTGGGCATGTGCCCTGATCAGGAGTGGAACTATGGTCTCCTGGTTCATGGGGTTGACACTCAACTACTGAGCCACACCAGCTAGGCTCCTCTTATCTTTTAATATTTTCTAATAAATTTGACAGAAACTGGGATCATAAAAAAAGTGAGTTCAGCAAATTTTTAGCATATAGTTTGGTGCATAAAGTCAAATTCAAGTCAATAAAAAATGAACATGTATAGGAAAATAAGTTTGTTAATAGCCAAAGTAATTAGCAAACAACTAAGACTGTTCCTAATACATTTTATGAAAAATCTCTAAGCAGAAAACTTAAAAAAAATTGAGAGACATTAATGCAGACCTGAATAATTGGCATGCTATCCCTTGCTCATAATGTGTATGACTCAATCATTACAATGAAAGATGTCAGTTCTCCTGCTAATAATCTATATATTCAAGGTCATTCCAGCTAACCTTCTGATAGAAGTTTCAATATTGACAAGGATTCTCTAAAGTGTAATTTTCCAGAAGAACCAAAGCATTTTTGAAAAGTAAAACAAAGTGAAGAAACTTTCATTATTTGCTAACATAGCATTATAAAATTCTGGTATTTAGACATTGTGATATTTATGCAAAGACAGATTAATGAAATGGAATATAAGACTGAGCCTTAAAATATACCCATTTATATCTGGACCTTTGATTTATAAAAGTTGTGTTAGTGTGGGGCAATGAGGAAATTAAATGATGTTGGGACAATTGGCTATACTAGTACATGTGGAAAAATTAAAACTCTACCCTACATAATATCATCCTCTTAACAAATTGTTTTCAGGGGGAAAAAAACAATAAATTTCCTACAATATAATACAGGTATAACTAATGATCTTAATACAGGTAAAAACTTATATATACTTAACAGTTTATAAAAAGGACTAATCACCAAATAGTTCTGCAAATTAGGCTAGGGTTAAAATAAGAACTACTGTGACTCAGAAGATACCATTTATAAATTTAAATTTTAAGCCACAGTGTGGGAAATTACATTTGAAATACATTAAGAACTTCTAAAATTAATAAGAGAAAGTAAAAATAAATAAATAAATATATTGACAAGAACCTTACACAGGCATTAAAGAGGATATCCAAGTGATCAATAAATATAAGAAAAGAAATTAAACCTCATTAGCTATCAAGGAAATGAGAATGAAACACAATGTAAAAACATTATAAATCTACCAAAATGGGTCATATTTAACAAGAACAATGCACAGTTTTAGTGAGTAAGTGGAGTAACTGGAACTTGAACGTTGCTGAGGGACGAGTAAATTGTACAGAATATATGGAAGGGAACGCATGGGTAGTCACAGAACAGGCTGAGAATTTTGAAATCCCGAATCCCCTTGAACCTTCTTTGCTATTTGAAGCATCAATAAATACACTCCTTTCACTTCCTTAAAGATTTTAACTATGGATGTTATCTCACAACTAGGTGTCAATTTTCCTCAAACCCATCTTCATCTCCTCCAGGTTGATGAAGCTAAATCTCATCCTATATAATAATAGAGAAACATGGTAATTAACCATAACTTCGCTACCCTTCCCATTGGCTAATCAGTGAGATATGCAAATTAACTGCCAACCAACATGGTGGCCGGCAGCCAGGCAGCTTGAAGCGAACAGGAGGCTTGCTTGCTTCAGTGACGGAGGAAGCCAACGTTCCCCGCCTGCTGCTGCTAGGCTCTGAGCTTGCAGTTTAAGAAACATTGTTGCAATTATAGAAGCTAAAAAAATCCAGAAACCTGCTTTCAGCCAGCGGGGCCTCAGAGCTGGAGTTGAAACAGTGTTTCGATTATAAAACCCAAACAAACCAGATACCTGCTTTCAGCAGCCGAGGTCTCAGAGCTGGAGCTGAGCCTCAGAGAGAAAGCTGGCTCTCAGCTCCAGTGACAGCCATAGAAGGTAAATAAATCCCAGAATAAAAAAAAAAAAAAAGGACAGGTTGGGAGCTTCAGTTGCCCGCCAGCCTGAAAACGGCCCTCAGCCCCTCACCCAGACTGGCCAGGCACCCCAGTGGGAACCCCCACCCTGAAGGGGGTGTGATCAGCTGCAAACAGCCATCATCCCCTCACCCAGGCTGGCCAGGCACTCCAGCGGGGAACCCCACCCTGAAGGGGGTGTGACCAGCTGCAAACAGCCATCATCCCCTAACCCAGGCTGGCCAGGCACCCAAGCGGGACCCCCACCCTGATCCAGGACACCCTTCAGGGCAAACCAGCCGGCCCCCACCCATGCACCAGGCCTCTATCCTATATAGTAAAAGGGTAATATGCCTCCCAGTACCGGGATCAATGAAGCAGCGAGGCCTCACTGCCCTTGTGTCAAGCAGAGCCACGAGGCCTCCCAGCACTGGGATCAGCGGAGCCACGAGGCCTCCTGGCCCCTGGAGCAGTGTGACAGGGGGCAGAGCCCAAACCCCCTGATCGGCCCTGCTCTGTGTGTGACAGGGTACAGAGCCCCAACCCCAGTGATGGGCCCTGCTCTGTGAGTGACAGGGGGCAGCGCCCCAACCCCCTGATCGGCCCTGCTCTGTGCATGACAAGGGGTGGCGCGGCAACCTCCTCATCGACCCTGCCTTGAGTGTGACAGGGGGCGGCACCCCAACCCCCCAATTGGCCCTGCTCTGAGCCCGACCAGGGGCTGCACCTAGGGATTGGGCCTGCCCTCTGCCACCCGGGAGCGGGCCTAAGCCAGCACGTTGTTATCTCCCGAGGGGTCCCAGACTGTGAGAGGGCACAAGTGGGGCTGAGGGACACCCCCCCCCCGCCAGTGCACAAATTTTTGTGCACGAGGCCTCTAGTCATAGATAAAGGCAAAGTACCAGAATTGTATGGTAAAATATATCTGTATAGCTGATCCTGAACAATGCAAATGTTAGGAGTGGCAACTGCCCTTGCAACAAAAAATCTGAAAGTAACTTAAGTTGGTCCTCCACATATGCAAATTCCCAACAGTTAACTACCAGATCCATCTCTTTTAGGAAAAGAGATGTGGGAATTTACCAGTTAGTATTTGTTGGTAGGAGGCTGGTAGGAGTTGAATTGTGTTTCCCTTAAAAGATATATGGAAGTCCTAACTCCCAGTACCTCAGAATATGATCTTATTTGGAAATAGAATCTTTATGGAGATAATCGAGTGAAAATGTGGTCATTAGAATTGGTCCTAATCTAAAATAACTAGTACTTTTTTAAAAAGAGGAAATTTGGACACCAAAACAGACAAACACAGAGGAAAGATGATGTAATGACACACAGGGAGAGATGGCCATATTACTGGTGTGCTGCATCCAAAAGCCAGGGAACACCAAGAACTGGAGGCAAACACTGGAGACTAAAAGAGAGGAGGAAAAACTACCCCCAAGAGCTATCAGAGAGGATGGCTGTGTTGATAACTTATTTGTGGGCTTTTAGCCTCCAGAGCTGTGAGACAATACATTTCTGTTATTTTAAGCCACCTGTTTTTTGGTACTCTGTCTAGAAAACTAATAAGACAGTGTAAGTGGGGGAGGGGAGGTGTTAATTTTATGGTTGATTCATTAGATGAGGAAAATTGAAATATCAGATTAGATGGCGTCAAATTAAAAGGAATTTTAGGGATAAAATAGGCAGGTTTAGGGAATTTTAGGAATAAAGAGGTCCATGAGGGAGGAATGCATAGGTGAGGGCTTGGAGCCGCTAGAAGGCACACATTCACAGAGGATAGAAAGCGGCCACAGGATAGGGGGGGAGGAAGACATACATTCACAGAGGATAAGGAAAAACCACAGAGTATGGGGGAAAAGGAAACAAACTTTCACAGAGGATAGAGAAACGCTGACAAATGGCAGCAAGAGGAAAGCAGATTTTCACAGGAGATAGAGAAATGTTACAAGATAAGGGGGAGAGGTGGTGAGGGGCACTGTGTAGGTTTTGGGCTTTGAGGCTGATATTCCCCAAAAAAGAGTGACTGATTAGAAGAGTATAGGATCATAAAGTGAGGAAGGGGTCCAATTAGAAGGGAGCATGAAGAGACAAAAAGCTACAGTGTTTATAAACCTTAGATAAAGGGGCTTTGTGGGTTATCCCCTTGGGACCCCCTCCCTATGTGGGAGTCTGTATTTGCTTCTAATAAATTTCCACCCTTTTCATCTACCACATTTTGTCCGTGGCTTCATTCTTCAAATCCATGTGGACAAGGACCCGAGAAAGAAGCCACCCTTGCATACTGCTCAGGAAAACAACCCGAATCAAAATTAATGGGTGCACTTATCTAGGATTCAGGACTTAACATAGTAGCTTGAGAATTTGGGAGTGGTATAATAATCCACTGAGTTGTTTAATTGATGCCTAGGTTTATTGGTGGCTTTATAGTTAGTTAATGAGGATGAAATACCAAACTTTCACTGGCATGCTGTAAAATGAGTCTGGATACTTACATAATAATCTTGGGATAAATTATGATAAAATTACTTAACTACTCCCTTAGCATACTCTTCAGCAGGCCCAGGGGACAGGTTCTTTGTCAAGATATGAAATGCAATTATGAAGGGGCTTTGCTGAGTCCTATGGTGGCTGTTGTGAGAAGCAGAATTGACTGATGGATTCCCTGATCTTAATAGAAATAATGAGACCCATAGGGTAGAATTAGAGGATGATAATTATCAAAGTAAACAAAAGGAAAGAATAATGAATAAACTATTTTGACCTGTTGGAATTTGTGGCAATGGCAAATTGACCATGAGATTCCTAAAAAGAATAAATGATATTTGACTTATAAATACAGGTAATATGTTAATTCTCTTTTGCTACATAATAACTTATCCTGACATTTAGCAGTTTAAAACAATACATATTTATTAAATCATAATTTCAAAGAATCAGGGATTTAGGAGCAGCTTAGCTGGATGGTTCTGGTTTCAGGGTTTCTCATGAGGTTGCATTAAATATGCCAGAAAGGCTCCATTTATCTGAAAACTTGAATGGGGTTGGAGATCCACTTACATGGCTGTTGGCAGGAGGCCTCAGTTCCTTCCCATGTAGACCTCCATAGAGCTGCTTGAGTTTCTTTCATGACATGGTAGCTGACTCCCTCCAGGAAGAGTCATCCAGGAAAGAGAGAAAGGAGGTCACAGAAGTTACACTGTGACCTTCTTTTCATCAGAAGTTGAACCACTAAAGGCAGCCCATACTTCACGGGAGGAGAATCAGACTTCCCCTCTTGATGAAGTACTTGTACACTTATTTTCTAGGCAGATTCTTAACTTGAATTACCGAAGTGGATATTCAAATATTTTGCTGTTTTGTACATGCTTATTCACAGACTTTAAGCCCTTAGTAGTTATTTTATTCTGTTAAACTTAAGAGAATGTACATTTAATAACCTATTTATTTGCCTGTCAAACGATGAAAGCACAAAAATGATTTATGTATTTTTGAAGCATTGCAAGGTAGACATAATTGTTCTTAAAATTTTTCAGATGATATTCATCAATTACTTTCAAATAGGAAAATACTGAGAACTAAGTCAATCTTTCTAACTCTGATTAAGGAAATAACTATCCATTAAAGTCAAATTAGCTCTAACATTTATGAGCATTTTGTTACACAATCATATATTTAACCACTTACGTACTTTGATTTAAACAAGCCAGTTAGTGAAAAATTTCAAGGGACTTTTTATAGGAAACTCTGCAAAATCTGTCTTTTTATATTTTCCAAGTTCAAAAAAAAAATCCCCTCTGGTACATTCTAATTCTTTTTGTCATGGAGACTACATTGCATTTAGCAGAATCAAACCCAGATGGCTGGTAACAGGAATTTATCACCAATTTTAACTAGTGCATTTCATATAAGTCTCTCAACTTATATATGGAAATTTTATGAAGTATTTCTTCTCCAGACCCTTATGTAAATTAGCAAGGGCCCTGAGGCCCAAAGTTTCAAAAAAG
Source organism: Myotis lucifugus (assembly GCF_000147115.1). Taxonomy (NCBI): domain Eukaryota; kingdom Metazoa; phylum Chordata; class Mammalia; order Chiroptera; family Vespertilionidae; genus Myotis; species Myotis lucifugus. Next base: position 1,300,298 of record NW_005871300.1, read on the forward strand.
TTAGTCCAGACTTAAAAAGCACCAGGCGGTGGAGAGATAAGAAGCATAAAGTGAACCATAGCACCAATTTATGCTCATGCCTTCATCTGACAGTAACTGTACTGGCTCACATTCTGGTTATTATTATGCATGGAAGTAGTTTCAGAACGTAGTGAGTGGCTGAGAGAAAATTAAAAATAATAATGTTTTCTGAATAACTAGCCTAAATCCTTCTTAACCCTTATTATTATTGCTTTTTCATGTAAATATATAAATTACATAGTTAGCCTCTTTAGCCAGTTCACCAGACCCCACTCTTTTCTCTCTGTTGCTAGCCACTGATTTTTTTCTCTTCAGCGAAATTTCCTGTAGTCACCTCTGGAATTAATATTTATAGCACTGATCGTATGAACACACAGATGAGATTCAGCTATTCTCAATCATATTATTGTAGGATGAAGCTTTAGAGGGTAAAGAATTGATCAAGCTGGGATTTACTTTGCATAAGGTGTGAGAAAGACATTAGTAATGAAACACATTGTCCTCTTTGTATTTACAGATGATACTGTGACTGGTATTATCATTCCAGGTTTTGGGGTATGGTAGAAAACCTGGCGCCTTTTGTCGCAGCTTTTTCTATGTTGCTAGAATGTTAAAAAGAGCCCTTTGGTCTGCAGCTGCTGATTCAATTCACTAAGCCTGATACAGCTTGGAAGTGTTTCCCATTTCTTCTTCAGAAAGTAATTCAGAATAGAGAAGGCTTTTGAAATGAGCATATGTCAGTGCACACATGCTAATACTGTATCAGTGAAAAGCCTCTGGCTGTGAGTAGCAGAATATGACTCAGGCTAAATTAAAATACATTTATTATCAGGACACTGGGAATCACAAAGAGTGCTTCTTTAAAGTCTAAGAAACCTATACAGTGATGAGGAGTGATGAGGATCACAAGACTGAGATTCCGGAACTGATGACTAGCCTCTCCCACATTAACTTCGGGAAGACAGATGTTGAATGGCTTCCCGTCTTTTTGCTCTGAGGCTTGAGATTCCACTTCTAGGGAGGGAGCGAATTTGGTAGGCCTGCTTGCCGTACAGTGAATGACAGCTCCGCTAGAACGCCATGCAGTTGAAAGGTGGTAACTGGGGATTAATTGATGCCAAAAGAAAATAGAAGGTGTGATCGATGGGCTACTGATCTTATGATTACACTACTCCTGGACTTGGATAATAATGAAACGTGGAGTTCGGGGTATAGACTTTTTTCCCGTGGGTTCTTATCCTCACGATGTTTGAAGAATAAACTCTGACAAAAAAGGCCTCTTTAACCCTTTGTATGCCATAAGCGTCTATATAGACACATGCGGAGGACCTACCCCACATGCCAGGTGCGTCTATAGCAGTGGTTCCCAAACTTATTTGGCCTACCGCCCCCTATCCAGAAAAAATATTACTCAGCGCCCCCTGGAAATTATTTTTTTTTAAATTTTAATAGCAATTAAACAGAAAGATATATGTATTAATGTTTCTACTTTTTTCGTAAAATATAGTAAAGAAAGGTGTAAATTAGAAACATTGAAGTTTGAAATTATGAAACTATTTATTGAACTCAGAACAGAAAGGTAATACAAAAAAAGTTAAAACAAATGCACCTGTGGCCATCACTGCCCCCCTGGATCGCTGCAGCGCCCACCAGGGGGCGGTAGCGCCTACTTTGGGAATCACTGGTAAATAGCCACAAACCTTGCATATCAACTCTGGTTGCCAAATTTTAAAGTCATACTTGTTAGTGACATCTCTGTGTTTGTAAAGAAAATTATGGTAACTTAAATTCATAAATATTCCAGCGCATATGGAATAAATTCCAATATTGATATATAGGGCTGCCACTCAGACGCACAAGAGATAAACACTGAGACACTTGAAATTTTCGTTTTGTTCATTGTGACACTTGAGATTTGTTTGGGTTATCACGAATTTCACGCCTAAAATAGTAAACATGGTGTGCATTCTTCATTATTTTTTAAAGATTTTGTCTTTGGGAAAATCCTACTCTCTCTCTCTAATGAGAAAAAATTTAAAAATCCTGCCTCTTGTCCCTTTGTCTCTAGTTTATATATGCTGCATTTTTTGTTTGAATCTGACCTTTTCTTATTGGTCCCTTTCCTTAATTTAGGACCCCCATGTTTTCCTCATTGGTCATTCTGCTACATAGAATTAGTTTTCAAATTTCAAAGCCCATGTGGTACCCCCCCTTTCCTCCCCCTTATCTTGTTGGTTGGAGTTGCCTTTGATCTCCCAGCTTCTCAGGCCAGAGATATCTCTGTCCTTGGTTTATGGCTGTTTTAATTGCTCAGGCCAGAAATGTTTCTATCTGCCAGGACCCCCCTCTTCCTGTGGCATTTCTCTATCCTCTGTATAAGTAAGATAAGCACCATGGCACCTTCAAGTCTCCATCTATGCATTCCTCTCCCATGGACCCCCTCATTCCCTAAACCTTCCACAACCTGCCTGTTTTATACCTAAAACTCCTTTCAATATGGTCAATTAATTAGAATTTGGTTTTAGATTCTAGTTTCCAAGGGTTCTCCATTATAGGAAACATTGGGTCTAGTCCAACCAAAAATACTATTAAATCTGGAAAAGAACACTACCCTACATGGAAGGAAATAAACCGCACTGGAGAAATAATACTGTGAACAGCATTTAAATTCTGAACTGATTATAGCCAATTTGGGATAAATCCTATATAATAAAAGAGAAACATGTAAATTGACCATCCCTTCGCTACGCTCACCAGCCAATCAGGCGTGAGTATGCAAATTAACCTGACAAAGACAGGGGGTTAATTTGCATACACAGGCGCCGAGCACCCTGGGTCCTGGGAACATCCTTGGGACCCAGGCCGCTCCTAGCCTGTAGTCCCGTGTGTAGGTCCTGAGAAGCCGGGGTCCCAGAACACCCCCAGCCACTCCGGGCTTATGGGTGCAGGCACCAAGTGAATGTTCCCGCTCCGTGGCTGCTTGAGTGTGCACCAGCGCCAAGCAGCAGCCCGGGTCCACACCCCCCAACTCTGGCTCCCACAACGCGGGGCTGCTGGTCTGGGTGTGTGTCCCTGGCGGCAGTGGCCGCCACGTGGCCTGGGTCTGCCCTCTCCCCAGCCTAGTGCCCACAACGCAGGGTTGGCTGCCGGCCTCGGGGGTGTGCGGAGACCCAGCATCTGCCGTGCTCGTGGCCCAGAGTCTCCGCACGCCCCCAAGCCCTGCGCCCACAACATGGGGCTGGCTGCCGGCCTCAGGGACGTGTTCCCCCAGTGGCGGGCACAAGCACCTAGCCCAGTGGACACAATGCAGGAAGTCCTCTGCGCATGAGCTGCAAAGGAAACACCTTTTCTTTTCTTTCTTTTTTAAAATATATTTTATTGATTTTTTTTTTTTTTTACAGAGAAGAGGGGAGAGGGATAGACAGTCAGAGACATCGATGAGAAAGAAACATCGATCAGCTGCCTCCTGCACACTCCCCACTGGGGATGTGCCTCCAACCAAGGTACATGCCCTTAACAGGAATCAAACCTGGCACCCTTCAGTCTGCAGGCCGAGGCTCTATCCACTGAGCCAAACCAGTTCAAGCGTAAACACTTTTTCTGACCACTCATTGGTTAAGCTCCCTGTATGCCGCCACTTGCATTGTTCTTGGTAACATGGGTTATAAGAATCCAAGAAGGTGATCTAGGGTTTTTCCACCTCACTCCTGGAGGAAAAAATGAAGGTCCACTGCTGGAGGGGCTAAGGAATGTCATATCCTGCCCTAGCCGGTTTGGCTCAGTGGATACAGCCTTGGCCTGCTGACCGCAGGACCCGGGTTCGATTATGATCCAGGGTATGTACCTAGGTTTCAGGCTCCTCCCTGGCTGGGGCCCAGGTCAGGGATCATGCAGGAGGCAACCAATCAAAGTGTCCCTCTCACATTGATGTTTCTCTCTGTCTTTCCCTCTCTCTTCCATGCTCTCTAAAAATCAATGGAAACATATCCTCAAGTGAGGATAAAAAAAAAAAAAAGAAAGAAAGAAAAATGTCATATCCTATGAAAGACACATCTTGAAAATGCCTAAGGAAAGTTGTCATTTTTTCATGGTGAAGGGACTGGAGTCTGTGCTGATGAAAACACCTTGGCAGTGGCTGCAGCTGCAGGGTGATGGGGCTGGCACCTTCCCCTGATCAGCCTGGTCGCCTCCCGCAGAGGGAGGCCAGACTGCAGCTTAGGACATCTCTTGAGGGCTCCCAGTCTGTGAGAGGTGGCAGACTGGACTGAGGGGACCCCCCCCCCCACCCAGTGCATGAATTTCATGCACCAGACCCCTAATATATTATAAAAGAAAACTAAAAGTGATTTTGAGGGCTTCTATTGAACAATTACATTTCCAAATATAATGATACTTAATATATATCATATTAAAAATGGTTAAATATTTGTGGAAAAATTTGTTCCTACTACAAATTTTATAGACAAGGTTGCATGTGTTTTGAAATTTTCCATTTCATATTGAGAAACTATATAATGGGCATTTGTGCCATTGCAGTCATGGAAATGGTATGTCTTTCCACTGACACTTGCATTTTTCAGTGATAAGACATATGTATTATACAGCTGAAATAAAAAGATTTTTCATTTGTATAGATAACAGATATCTATAAAGAATCTTCTTAAATGCTCTGATAAACATACTAATAATAACAATTATAACAATTATGTTTAAAGTTGGTTATATGCCAAAATTGTAAAAGTGCGGTGGGACCTTGGTTCTTGAACTCAATTCATTCCAGAAGGCTATTTGAGAAGTGATTTGTCTGAAAACCAAATCATTTTTTCCCATTAGAAATAATGAAAATAGAATGAATTCGTTCAGACCCCCAAATGATTCCCTGTTTTAACCTTCCTTATATACAATACATGTCTAATGTACTATTTGATCTATAAACAAACACTTGTTAAATTTATCAAACCATCCCCTGCTAGCCTTAAAGGGATCACTTTCAGCACTTGCAGTATCTTTGCTTTTCACATCATTGCTTCTGAAATGTTATCATCAGCCAACAGCTTTTTGTTTATCCCAATCAACAACAGTTTTTCTACCTCTTCACTTGCCTGTGGTCATTGTTCCTTTCACATCCTTAGCAACATTAGCACTCTGGATGGCCTCTATAGGTTTTAAAATTGTGCTAATTGTCCATTTCACCAGCAAGGAAAGCAAAACAAAACAAAACCAAAACCACAAAAATATTCACAGCAGAAACAGCAGGATTTCATGATATGTTAACAACTCTAGTTAAGTGGTAAACTGATTCAAGTTCTCTCCTTTGTTTGTAGCCTGAGAGATGCTTTTTGTCATACTGATGGATCAGCAGGAAGGTGTTGTAAGGTCCAGAACCTAAGTTTAGTTCAACAACAAGGCCTTTTTTTTTTTTTCATAAACAAGCTGGTTGAGAACTGTATTGTTCGAGAAGGAATTGTTCAAAATGGAAGATGTTCCATAACTAAGGTTTGACTGCATTGTCTCATTTAATCGTCACTGAAATCAAATGAAGTTGATTAGGATTTCTCAGCCTCAGCACTTTGACATTTTGGACCAGATAATTCTTTGCTAGGTGTGGGGAGTGGGGACTCTCTGGTGCATTAAGAAGTTTAACAATATTCATGGCTCTATCCACTAGATTACCCAGATGCTGATAGCACCCTCTCCCATAAGTTATGACAACAAAAGAATGTCCCCAGGCATTGCCAAATGTCCCAGTTGGGAATCACTGAAATAGATACTATTTCAGTCTGTCCTCAGAAAAACTGTTGGTCAAGAAAAGATTACTTCATAAAATTTACTGCAGCAAGAGAGAATGCCACTGTGATAATAGTATCTCAACAGTGAGGAAGTTAGGTAAATTTATTAAGAGTTTTCTTGCATAGGCTCAAAAAATTATAGTGAAGTAGAGAAATGATTAGGACTGGATTGAGGCCACATAAAGTAGTTTGACTGAAAAAACACAAGACAGAAGTGAGTCTTAAGGAGGAAATTACTTTATTAAAAAGAAAGCCACTTCCTGAAATGAGCAACTTTGCATAGTTATATTGATTTTTAGTAATTTCCTAATGTAAAACATAAATGTTCAGTATTCAGTCATGTCTGTTTCATGGGTTGTTGTATTACTTAGGCATGAGGTGAGAGTGAAGGAATCACAAAAGATGAGTGTATTGTCATTAAATTCAATGGCATCTGTGAGATGAAGGTTAGAGTACCTATGAAATGGGTATAAGTCTCGCCTAACAGCTAAACCCCTCTGGTTTCTTTTACTATTTTGAGTCTTTTAGATCATGTTCAGTGTCTTCCTAATCTATGTATATCTATACCCATATCCATATCTACTAGAATATATCTCTATCTCTATCTCTATCTCATCTCTATCTCTATCCATCTATCTATATCTGTATCTATATCTATATCTATATCTATCTATATCATCATCTATATCTACAGTATATCTATATTTACATCTATCTATATCTATATTTATATCTATTTACATCTATCTATATAATCTATATCTATCTATCATCTATATCTATATCTAAAAAAACACTGTGTTATGTTTAGCTCTTTATTCTACTATCAAAAGTTTTCTATTTTGAGTAATAAAATATATGTTCATCCTCTCTCATTTTTATTTAAATAATTCCCAATCTGCTATCTGGTTCTGCTTATCTTTGTCAACCCAACTCAAATCAAAGTCACCAAAATCTTTTGTACAGTTCACTAAAGTAACCTTTCCAGCACCTTTGCCGCTCCCCTCCCCCTAAACCACCAAACACTTCACTCTAAGGACTACCTTATTTATTTTGTATCCAGAGAGAACTTTTCAGATTATAAATTTGGTTATGACTCTACCTATTTCCTCTGGTTTATCTGAAAACTTGTCTCTGTACCCTATGGTAGCATTATCTGAATTGCCATTCTTTCTTTTAATCAAGTTCATAGTGCTTTCTTCTGTAATAGAAGGTGTGTGTGTGTGTTTTTTTCCTATTACCTTCTGTGGTTGACTGAATAAGAGTCCCTCAAACATGTCTACATTCTAATCTCCATAATCTGTGAATCTTACCTTGTATCACAAAAGACATTTTGTAAATATGATTAAACTGAAGATCATGAAATGTGGAGCTAGTCCTTAATTATCCATGTAAGTGTATTAGCAATGGTCTTTCCAAGAGGAACAAAGGAGGAATAAGAGTGACATTCAGTATTTCATCATATTTGGAAACTAGAGGCCCAGTGCACAGATTTGTGCACCAGTGGGGTCCCTCAGCCTGGCCTGCGGGATCAGGCCAAAACTGGCTCTCCAACATCCCCCAAGGGGTCCTGAATTGTGAGAGGGTGCAGGCCAGGCCGAGTGACCCCATCGGTGCACGATCAGGACCAGGGAGGGGCACGGGAGGTTGGCCAGCCAGGGAGGGACCCCAGGAGGGCTTCAGGGCATGTCCAGCCCATCTTGCTCAGTCCCAATCATCCAGACCCCAGCAACAAGCTAACCTACCAGTTGAAGCATCTGCCCCATCGTGGTCAGTGCATGTCATAGCGACTGGTCGACTGGTCGACTGGTCGACTGTCTGCCCCCTGGTGGTCAGTGCACATCATAGTGAACGGTTGAGTGGCCTTAGCATGTCTTTAGCATATTACACTTTGGTTGAACGGCTGACCGGACAACCAGACATTTAGTATGTTAGGCTTTTATTATGTAGGATAATCTAAATATTCAATAATTTTCATAATTTAACAACAAGAATCTAAAGTTTCAAGTTACCAAAAATATTTTGAAGTTATTTTTAAGTATACATACCATCACACATAACTATTGCTAAAAAGTTTCATCTATAAACTTTTATTCTACTTATATTTATTTAACTTATTAATTCTTAATTATGTTTCTATAACCATAAAAATTTATTAGACATCAAAATCAATTATTATTCCAAATAATTTTTCCTGCTGACAAGTTTTGTAAGAGATAATATTAACTTATTTTAATAAACTTAGATAAAATAAAACTGTCGTGCCGAAACCGGTTTGGCTCAGTGGATAGAGCGTCGGCCTGCAGACTGAGGGGTCCCAGGTTCGATTCCGGTCAAGGGCATGTACCTTGGTTGCGGGCACATCCCCAGTGGAGGATGTGCAGGAGGCGGCTGATCGATGTTTCTCTCTCATCGATGTTTCTGACTATCTCTCTCCCTTTCTCTCTGTGAAAAATCAATAAAATATATTTAAAAAAAAATAAAACTGTCGTTTAAATGTTTAAAATTTAAAAACATGCATTTTTAAATTAAACCAACAACTTAAATTAGTTTTAATACCAAATATTTTTCCAGAACTTGAAAAATATTTGGGTAAATTTTCATTATTTTCCTTAATTTATATAAGCCTTTGTGCCTTTAAGCCAATTAAATAGAATTTTTTACAAAACAATGCTCCTGAAAAATAAAAAATACCATAGTTCTTCAATACATATGTAGCTATACATACAAATATATAGACAGATGCAACTAGAAACTAGATAGTTTTGTTTTAAAATTTCAGTCATGAAACAGATACAATAATGCAAAACTCACCAGTTTACAAATAACAGTTACAATAAGTTAAGTTTATTTCTTCAGATGGCTAAGCCTTTTACTATTGGTGAAGAGTTTAAGATTTGTATTTCTTTCTGACAAATAAGGGGCAGGTTATTTTAGGCAAAGGGGCCTTGCCAGCAATTTGTATTTTCCTGTCAGACTTTGGATATCAGCTTCCAATTTTGCCAAAGTTTTGACCATAGAGTTTTAAAATATCTTGTCAGGTTTCAGTCAGGACAAACAGTAAATATTTCTGACAGTATTAAACAATTCGATGGCCTCAAGGGGATACAATGTTTACAGTCTTCCTAAGATGCTGAGTAACTCCCAAAGATAGCAAAACCTAAAATAAAAAAGAAAGAAGAGAATAAGTAGTTGTGCTGAAAAGTGGTGAAGTAACTCTTTGGATTTTAAGGAGGGATTCACCATGGATGTGGAGTTTAATTTCTGTAAACTTCAGAGAATCTCTAAAGTAGTTCCTAAATGTCATACACAAAGAAGCCACTTCCTAAATTTTATGAAATAAAAAATTAGTTCCGCTTTCAGAAAACCACATAAAAATGTGCTTCATTAGGTAGAAAGTACATACTCCTAAAAAAAAGTTGTAAATAAAATATTTTCTAACAAATATTTCTTGGTTTAATAATGCTTTGGAGTTCTTTTATAAGACTGAGTAGTCACGCCTTTTCTATTTTGCCAATGCTATTATTGCTTTGATGGTTTTCTTTAAAAAACATTTTAAGCTTAAAATGAACATAAACTATAAATGAGAGTAGGAAAGTTCAGAGCACTTACTTATGAAAAGGTGCTTATTTTCATTGATATCTATACTAATAAAAGGGTAATATGCTAATTAGACCATATAGACCAGACGTCTTCTGGACATCATTCTGGACATCCTTCCTGACAAAGCCGGGGCCCGGCCCGGGGGAAGCTGCCTGCAGACCTGGGTGCCTGCAGCTGGCCAGAGGAGGGAAGTCTGGGTCCCAGTTGCAGGGGCCAAGGCAGAGGTGGTTAGGGGCGATCAGGTAGGCAGGCGAGTGGTTAGGGGAGATCAGGTAGGCAGGCGAAGCGGCCCCGGATTTCGAGAGGGATGTCCAGCGGTCCCGCGGGATCGGGCCTAAACTGGCAGTTGGACATCCCCAAAGGGTCCCGGATTGTTAGAGGGTGCAGGCCAGGCTGAGGGACCATCCCCCCCTGCTGTGCATGAATTTCGTGCACTGGGCCTCTAGTCTATAATAATAAAAGCATAATATGCTAATTAGATTGGACGTCCTTCTGGGCTACCTTCCAGATGAAGCTGGGGTTGCAAGGGAAGCCTGGGTCCCAGGTGCCAGAAGGAAGCCGGTGCTGGCAGCTGGGGGAAGGAAGGCCTACTCTTGCATGAATTTTGTGCATCAGTCCTCTAGTTACTTTATAAAGCCATCTCTTATTATGCATTTAAAATTAAATGCTTGATTTTAAAAACCTAACACACACAACTTTATAAATAGCACATTTCATGTACAAAGACTAAATATTTTAGTAATTTTTGTTAATTTTGAGCAGATATTTTTACCTCTTAATATGAATGTTTTTCACCATTCACTGACCTTTAATTTCACCATAACTTTTAATGTACTGATTATGGCAAATAAAAATTTCAGATTATTATTTTATATAAAATTGAGGGGAATGGGTAGGACTATCTGTATTTTTTTGAATTTCAATATTGGAAATATTACAGAAATGCCAAAATAACCCAATAACATCACTTACAGGTTCATGAAAGTTTAATAACTATGGTTCATGCACTTTCAATTTTCAATTTTTCTCTGAAAGATTGAGGTCTGCTCAAAGATGTGCATTGAATTGAATCTATTCTCTATTTTCTATCAAGTATATCTAATTTTTTTTTAAAAAGTTGCTTCTTGGCTAGATGATCATTAAACATAAGTATATGTAAAGAAAAATATTTGAAAATTTAAAATTAGGGTTCTTGTGTTATAAAAAAAAATAACGGCTCATTTTCTAGTATGAGCAAATGGAGTCCTCTTTTTCTTCTAAATGTTAATTTTTCTGGTTTGCCTTTCAAGGTAGTTCAACTTTATAATTTGTTAACAAGAACCTTGACAATGTAGTTACATTATATATTACATTATGGTATTTATTAAATCTAGAGGAAATTCTAACACTCACACGAATGGTCCCATCACCATAGTTAGTCATTAATATCTGTTTTATGTTTAAGTTGTCATTAAAATTAGAAAGTGTGATCAGATTACTTTAGCACTTCCTGTCTTTCTAAATGACTTCAGAAAAATATAGCTATTGATAAATTAAAACAGACGGTCAGGTCATCACTTCAGCATAAGAGGAGAATTTGATTTTTATACTATTGGCACAATTGAAGCACATTCTTTTTTAACTCACTTCTATTATTCTTTTAAAATACTTTGATATGAAGATGTACACTATATTAATTGGACGATGTCAACCTAACAACTACCGATTCCAGACTAGTCAATTGTTCTTTGTGATTGAACCACATTATTTGTGTTATTGGATTTACATCATATTATTTTGGCAGACATTTGTATGACCTTAAATTCATCATCTCATAGAATAAAACACCTTTTTAGCGGTTTTAATGTTTTAAAGACAATACAACAGGCCCAAAATAGAGTCACTTATGCTAAGCTTCACATCATAAAACTGGCACATCTTAATTGCAGTTTTGGTTGGCTCTCTTAGAAATGGAATTTTAAATCAATCAATTAGGAATCACCGGATCAGTATCAGTTAGGTAATTTGCCTGATAACTACCTGCTGTCATCAAAAGGAAAGTCACCTGCAATACCAATCTGCTTTTTTGTCATGTACTTCTTTGGTCTTTCTCCCTTTGCCTATAAAACGCTTGTGTAGCTCTTTGGAGCTCCTTTCTATAGGCTAGATTGGATGCGGTCTGCTTTATCTTATTCGCTGAATGAAGCCAATAAGATCTTTAACATTTACTCAGTTGAATTTTGTTTTTTAACAAATGGAAGGCAGGTAAGTGTGAGAAAGGATTGTGACAGATATTATAGCATTGTTTCTTTTCTCAGTGTTGATTGATCTCTCATAAATGTAATTCAGGCACTTTGTGAAGCCTTTGAAACTCTGCAAAATTTTATGTGCATGTGCATTTTTTATGAAGAAAGAATTCATAATCACCCAAAATGTTAAAAACAGTGTTCTCTAAGTTAGTGACCGCTAAAGCTGAAGAGAAAATAAGGAACTTAAGCAATAATAGAAATAATGTAAAAAATATTTTTATTTATACTGACAGTAGAAAAGCTTTATTTTTGTTTAATCTGCTAAGTCATTTCATGTAAGAGATATGTTGATGTAGAAGAAATTGATCAGAGGGATCTGAAAAACCTTTATGTTTCAAATCTTGCAAATGCCCCTGTTTATTTTTCACACAGCAGCTGGAGGGAAACCTCAACAAGATTATAACCCTCTCTGAGTTAAAATCCTTTAGTTGCTTCCCATTCCAATTAGAATAAAATCTAAACTCTATGTATGGTTTGCAAAGCGGTATGTGACTCTTGCTTATTTCCTCAGTTTCTTCCTGCCCAGGGCCCCTGTTGTCCTTTTTGCTTCAGTCCCGGAGCCTTTGTCCATTTCTAAAGCCTCTTCTCATTTGGAGTCTTCACATCATCTATTTCTTCTGCCTAAAATGCCGCTTCTCTAGAGCTTTGGATGGCGTACTCTCTTGGCGTCCAGGTCTCCCTTTGAATGTCATCTTCTAGGAGACGTTTTTGTTGACTACCCAGTGAAAGTTCTCTCCCGGTCTTCTCTTTCACTTCGCCATAATTTATTTCCTTCCTAGCACCTGTTATGTGTCATACATAGCGAATGTATTTGTTTGCTCACAGTCTTCTTGTGGATGCTTCAATGTAAACTTCATGAGACCAGGAGTCTCATTCACCTCTGTATGTTCAGTGCTTGGAACTATGCCTAGAATGTGGAATAAATTCAGTAACTATTGAAGTGAATAAATGAACAAAAGATTGTATTTATTTCTTAATTGTAATAGTTACAGATGATTGAGACAGGGAATAGAAAATGGTTAAGCCTTTAACAATAATATGCTGGTCATATCAGAGGGACATTTATTGCAGGAGTAATGCTCTGCAGTTGTTTCTATCCTACAACTTTATCTTTCTTTGCGATCTAATGTCTATAATAAACCAAAACCAATTATGAGCCACAAAAAGAAAAGAACAAACTCTTTTTTAATGACCGTGAACATAGCACTGGTATTTGACACTTCCTAGTCTCCTCCTTCAATTTTCTGTACGTGGAGGTGTGACTGGTAGTCCAATTTGATAAATGATTGAAAGACTTCTAAGTTTATTGATAGGAGAGAATATTTATCCAGATTAGAAGATTGACATTTTTGTACTTTTTGTACAAAAGTCGATCAATTAAAAAATAAACTTTAACAGCTTTATTTTGGTATGATTTATATATTAAACAAACATTTCAAACTACTAAGAATACAATTGTCAAAACAAACAAAAAAATTTGATAACAAGGAATAAGCTACTAACTTAACAAGAAAGCTCATTCTAGTTTCTAAACAACTAATTTGTTAAGAGTTAATGCCAACATTGGGAATTAATTTGCTTTTCCTTAGATTTGGTTAATTGAAAATTGATGTTAAGTTCTTGATAAATTGTAGATGGCTTACGTACTAGTTTACAATTTTTATTTTTTCAGTTATCAAATACTTACTGAATATTTTTTTGGTACTGATGATATACAACACAAGAAAATCTGCAAAATTCTTGCAGTCAAGAAATGTATGTTCTACTATTATCTCATACACATATTTCTCTTCCAAAAATAGTGAACTTTAATCAATATTTGATGAGAAAACCTTTAAAACATGGAAGCAATAATGATTTTATAAAAACACCAAAGAACTAATAAGACAGAGAAGCACTATTTAGCCAAGTTCAGGAAAAAGTGAAAACCCAGGGAGATGGACACGGCACCTCAGGCTGCTTTTGCCTTGTGAGAGTTTGCTGACCGATGAAAGTTATGTTGGGACTTTAGCGCAGTTTTGCAACTACTCTAGAATGGAATTCACACAAACAAAATTAAAGTACAAGTTATAGACTCTGAAAACAGTGTGAAACACATGAAATATTCCTATGGAAAATATTACAGTAGCCCCTTTGAATTTTGGGATAAATCAAACCTAGCAATGTAGGAACTAGCCTGTCATGAGTGACTTTAATTTTTCAATAGTAGTAGAGAGCTGGCAAAATATTCTTAACATTGCATGCACACACATACTTCTTTTTGTCTTATTAGCAGATCGCTTGTTTTAATTATAGCTTAATGGATCAAATTTAATTTCTTATAAGTATATTTTATAGCCTAGTAAACATACATAGTTTTCTATAATAAACATAACTTACAAGTTCTTTTATTAAAATTAAAGTCTTAAAAGGTTTTGCAAATAAAACATTATTTTATTTGAGGATGATTAGTTAGGGTATGCTAGCTAATGTAATACTATATCCACATATGTAATTACTTTAAAGCAATGGAATTAGATCTCATCCCAGGAAGCAGCTCAATGTTCACACTGTTGGTTTGTGTGTGGCTTTTCATCATAAGATGATGATTCAGGGACCAAGACTCCTTCCAGTTTACAGCCTTATAATTTTATAGGAATGGGCTTTTGTGATGGATAGAATTCTGTATTGAACATGGGTGATACCATTAAAGAGAGGACTTGTAATCATGATTTATATTGATTTGGGCTGAAATAAAACCTTGTATTCATTTGAGATCTATCATCTATCTATCTATCATCATCATCTATCATCTATCTATAATCATCTGTCCTCACCATAATGTAAATGTCTTCTAAATGCCTCTTTTTAAAAATTTTAATTCTTTATTGTTTAAAGTATTACATAAGTCTCCTTTTCCTCCTATTGACCTCTCCCTGGCGGTCCCCACTCCTCAGCACGTGCCGTCACCACCACCACCACCCCATCTGTGTCCATTGGTTTTGCTCATATGCATGCACACAAGTCCTTTGGTTGATCTCTTACCTCTGCACCCCCTGCCTTCCCTCATAGGTTGGACAGTCTGTCCGATGCTTCTATGACTCTGGTTCTATTTTTGTTCATCAGTTTATGCTGTTCATTATATTCCAAAAATGAGTGAGATCATGTGTTATTTATCTTTCTCTAACTGGCTTATTTCGCTTAGCATAATGCTCTCCAGTTTCATCCATGCTGTTGCAAATGGTAAGAATTCCTTCTTTTTTGAAGCAGTGTAGTATTCCATTGTGTAGCTATACCACAGTTTTCTAATCCATCTAAATGCCTTTTTAGAAATATTTGACAAGAGTTGTGAAGGGTGTATGTGTGTGTGTGTTAAGTACACATGTCACAAGATTACTCTATTTTCATTAATGTGATTGAAACACATTTGTATATCTAAATTCATATATCTAATTACTGGAATATAAGGCAAAACCAGATTCAGAATAGGAGTGTCAGGATATAAGTATACTGACTCCAACTGAATTCATTGCATTATTATGTTACCCATAAAAAGTCTACTAATTTTTCTGTAGTCAAGTGGGGAAGGTTGACTTTGAGTAAATCTTCATTGTCTGGCAAAGGTAACTCCAGTGACCCTTTAGTTACACAAGTACGAAAATAGTAGCATCTGTTGTCCTGGATAAATAAATCCTTTGTTGCCAAAACCAGTTTGGCTCAGTGGATAGAGCGTCGGCCTGTGGACTGAAAGGTCCCAGGTTCGATTCCGGTCAAGGGCATGTACCTGGGTTGCGGGCACATCCCCAGTAGGAGATGTGCAGGAGGCGGCTGATCGATGTTTCTCTCTCATCGATGTTTCTGGCTCTCTATCTCTCTCCCTTCCTCTCTGTAAAAAATCAATAAAATATATTAAAAAAAAATAAATAAATCCTTTGCTCTCTGGAGCCCACTCGGAGTTGAGGTTTCTCTTATCTATAGAGATCTGGAAAAGAATGTAGACTGATTTTATATTTGTATGGTGTTTTGTCTATTGGTTAAGCACATACGTGGTTTCTAGAGTTAGGGAGCTTGGTTACATTCTTGGTTCCATCCCTTATGCATATGTGAACTAAAAACAGTTTTAAACTTGACAACTATCATGGGGCAATGCTACCACCTGAGTAGGGAGAGACCTAGATGAACTGCTAGAGGCGTATGTGTCTGCAGATCTGGTATCATATGTCAGAAGAAGATCACTACCACTAACAATAACAGTGGACTCCAATTTACTCTCTCGCTTGCTGTTTACAAACAGGTGTAATTTCCATCATATCTAGTAAGCCTCTTAAGATCATATGGCCAAGATTTCAAAGAGGACTTGTGAGACTTTCAACTAGTAAGCTAGGTAAACACAAACAATGCTGTATATAACACATATATATTAGATTTGTACTGTGCACTAGTAAATGGCTTATTAATTATGTATTTCAACATGCAAATTCCCAAATTATTTTTGAAACAGCTGTTCAGTGAAAAAGATAATATAAATAACATTATGTTAGAGAGTAAAATGTGGAGAGGTTTAAAGGATATTGCACTATTTTACTCTGAATAGTGGTATTTATAGGAATATATATTAAGTAATGTTTTGCACAGAGTAACAGTAAACTCCTAGTATATCCTTTCCAAACATCGAGCACTATATAAACATTAAGTAACTAAATGTCCAAACACAGGAATAGAAGTAAACAATAAGGAAGTATACCATAACAGATAAATCAAGATAACAGAAATAAGTCAAACTGTCTCTTTAAAAAGGAAAAATAGAGGAGAACCAAGATGGTGGCATAGGTTAACGCCGGAGCTTGCTGCCTCGAACAACCACTTCAAAAATACAACTAAAAGATGGAACGGACATCATCCAGAACCACAGGAAGGCTGGCTGAGTGGAAGTTCTACAACTAGGAGGAAAGAGGAAACCATACGAGACTCAGAGGAGGCGCAGTGCTGAAGTGAAATACTAAGTGCGGAGTGCATGTGGAGCAGGTCGGCGGCGGAGGGCGCGGTTGTTATCTTCAATCGGGAGGGAGTTTCAGACTCTGAGCTCCAGATCCGGGCGAGTCTCTAGGGACCCAGACTCAAACTGGAGAAGCGGGAAGGCAGCTTTCTCTCCGAGGTCTGCAGCGGTTGCAGAGCCGTTGGAGACGAAACTGAGAGCAGCCATAACTGCTCGCTCCGCCCGCCCTGTAGATCCCCTAGGGATCCGCCCCGCCCAAGCCCTGCACAGAGGCATTTGCCGGAGAGCCTCAGGCAAAGGCTAGATTAGCACCGCCCTAGAGATTCAGCACAGTAGCGCTCCCACTGCAGACACAGCTGACTCTCATAGCCAGTTAGCCTGGAGGTCAATTCACCCCCGTATTGCCGAAAACAATCAAGGCTTAACTACAACAAGACTGCGCATAAAGACCACAAGGGGGTGCACCAAGAAAGCATAAAAAATGCGGAGACAAAAAAACATGACAGAAATGGAGGATATAGAGCTAAAAAACGCACTTTTAAGGGCTTTCAATAATTTGCTAGAAACTGCCGATAAACTTGGTGAGAGCCTCAAGAAAACTAATGAGACCCTCGATGTTGTGATAAAGAACCAACTAGAAATTAAGCATACACTGACTGAAATAAAGAATATTATACAGACACCCAACAGCAGGCCAGAGGAGCACAAGAATCAAGTCAAAAATTTGAAATGCGAAGAAGCAAAAAACACCCAACCGGAAAAGCAAAATGAAAAAAGAATCCGAAAATACGAAGATAGTGTAAGGAGCCTCTGGGACAGCTTCAAGCGCACCAATATCAGAATTATAGGGGTGCCAGAAGATGAGAGACAGCAAGATATTGAAAACCTATTTGAAGAAATAATGACAGAAAACTTCCCCCACCTGGTGAAAGAAATAGACTTACAGGTCCAGGAAGCGCAGAGAACCCCAAACAAAAGAAATCCAAAGAGGACCACACCAAGACACATCATAATTAAAATGCCAAGAGCAAAAGACAAAGAGAGAATCTTAAAAGCAGCAAGAGAAAGAGACTCAATTACCTACAAGGGAATACCCATACGACTGTCAGCTGATTTCTCAACAGAAACTTTGCAGGCCAGAGGGAATGGCAAGAAATATTCAAAGTGATGAATACCAAGAACCTACAACCAAGATTACTTTATCCAGCAAAGCTATCTTTCAGAATCGAAGGTCAGATAAAGAGCTTCACAGATAAGGAAAAGCTAAAGGAGTTCATCCCCCACCAAACCAGTATTATACGAAATGCTGAAAGGTATCCTTTTAAGAAGAGTAAGAAGAAGAAAAAGGTAAAGATACAAATTATGAACAACAAACATGCATCTATCAACAAGTGAATCTAAGAATCAAGTGAATAAATAATCTGATGAACAGAATGAACTGGTGATTGTAATAGAACCAGGGACATAGAAAGGGAATGGACTGACTATTCATGCGGGGGAAAGGGGAGTGGGAGATGCGATGCGGGAAGAGACTGGACAAAAATCATGCACCTATGGATGAGGACAGTGGGTGGGGAGTGAGGGCGGAGGGTGGGGCGGGAACTGAAAGGAGGGGAGTTATGGGGGGAAAAAAGAGGAACAAATGTAATAAACTGAACAATAAAGATTTAATTAAAAAAATAAATAAAAAGGAGAAATAGGTAAGAACAAGGAGAAAAACAAATGTAAAAAATGACATATCTTGGAGGGTATGGGAAGAGATTATCCAAAGAACTTATATACATATATGAATAACCAATGGAAACAGACAATAGTATGGTGAAGGCTGGGGTGGGCCGGGGCTAGGAGGAGCAGGTAAAGGGGGGAAATTGGGGGACATCTGTAATACTGTCAACAATAAAAACGTATTCAGCCAGCAAGCGATGAAGAAATGGCAGAATAAAATTATCACCACTGATTACAAAGTATCATCAGCTGCTAAAATTATAAAAAGAGAAATAATATGGCATCATGTACCTCCTGATAAAACAGCATAGCGTCATCTGTAAAGTGGTCCTCTAATAACAAAATGGTCAGATCAGAATCCAATCAGACATCCAGATTCAGCTATCACTTTACAGGGAATATAAATAACCATTACTGTATGCCAAAGACAGACAATTGCAAAAATCCATCTCTGAAACTCTGCAAGTGGAACAAGCTGGTTTTTTTTATCAAACAAAAGAAAAGAGAGAACTGGAGTGGGAGCCTCCAAGAGACAAGGCACTTAGGAGACATATCAACCAATAACAACCTGGATACTTTATTTGGATCCTGATTTAAAAATCATACTATTAAAAAATTAATAAACTTTTAAAACATTAATTGGATATTATTAACATTGAGCAACTACTCTTAACTGTGTTTGTGATAGTTACTGTGATTATTTTTAAGTGCTATTTCTATTAGAGATACTTAGATATAGAGGTGAAATAATATAGTGACTCTGGGGTTGGCTTTCAAATATAAAGAAAAGAGGGGAAGAGAGTAAAATCAATTCAACAAAAGTAGCTCTAAGTTATTCATATAAATAGGCTGGTTAATGGACACATGGGATGCATTATAATATTCTATCTACTTTTGTATATGTTTGAAATGTTTAATAATAAAATATGAAAAAGAGTCTTACCAAAAATATTTATATGAATATTCAGTTAAAGAAGTTATAATAATATAAAATATGTAAAAGAAAACAGGAAACAATTGATGCTGGTAGAAATGAATGAATTAGAAAAAAATATTATACATTAATTTGATAAGTAACTTCAAAGAGTAATATATTAATTATTTTAAAATAGCCAAATTACTGTTGAAATTTATTTAAGAAATTAAAAAAAACATACACAGAAGTCATAAAGTAAACAATACCACAATTGTGAATAAGGTTAAAAATAGTAAACTATGTGTCAGTACAAATAATTATATATTCTATAGGTACAATGACTATCAATACAAACATAGTTCTTATACTTATGGAATTTAGAATTTTGTAGGTGAATGAGGCAATAACAACAGAAAATATTAATAATACTTATTGCAAATTGTGTCAAGCACATTAGAGAAAACAAAAAGGATCCTGTTATGAAGAACATTAGGCTGTATCAGATTTACATGGGTGAAGATTGCAGGTCTGCCTGAGACAATGATACTTATGCTGATACCTAAAAAGATGAAGGAGGGAGTAAGGTTAGAGGCAAAGGAAATAAATGTAAAGGCTTTGAAATGGGTACAAACTCGGTGTGTTTGGAAAACTTCAATGTCATGGTGGCAGAATGGGCCATGTTTACTTCTTTCATAAATTTGAACAGATTCAAGATTACCTCTTTAATATCACTAGAGGCCCGATGCACGAAATTCGTGCAAGAGTAGGCCTTCCTTCCCCCAGCTGCTGGCACCGGCTTCCCTCTGGCACCTGGGACTTGGGCTTCCCTCACAGCCCCAGCTTCGTCCAGAAGGTCGTCTGGAAGGACGTCCAGTCTAATTAGCATATTATGCTTTTATTATTATAGATTTTGATACTAACATATTTTATGTATGTTAAAATGATAGAATTATGTTAGAAATTACTTTTGAAGTTTGTTTTACATGTGAACTTCACCTATCATATGTGTTTCAGCAATAAAAAGGGAAAAAGTAAAAAAAATCTCTAATCATATCTTTGTATTTCTGCTAATACTTTTAAAGGAGTGAATTCTAACTTTTTGTCTCAGGAATCCTTTACATTAGGAATTATACTGAGAATACTGGCATGAAGTCTCTACAATAAATAGTTTTTTCTATGTCAAACCTAGAAAGAACATAGTAGGCAGTTTTATCTTATCTGGACATTTTATCTTTTCCCCTAGTTTTTCTAATATGCACTCTATTTTCTTGCTAGGATCCCTTCTAGAAAATCAAATTTGATTATTTTATACCTCCACATAACCTGCTATGTACTTTCCACTTATCATGATACTCAGCTATTAAGCAAGGAAACTTGAACTCCTAATCTAAATTTCAGTTTACTATGTATGAAATTATAGTCACTTGGAAGGGATACTGGGGCTATTCTGTCTCTGGTGATTTGTTGCCAGTAAATCAACAGAATTGGTATCACAATTTTTATGAGTCTCAGAAGGCTTTCCATTACTTCTTTGATACATACATCAACAAAACCATATTTGCAACAGATGGCCGTCATGTATATGCATGGCTGGCTTTGTATTTGCGATCAAAGAATCACTGACTACCAGTGACAGAGGAATTGATGATGGAATATCCACAATCAGCTCTTCTTTTTGAACTTATCTATGACTTCATAGGACACTGTGTGTTGCTTTTTCATGTGACTGAGAGTAACTCTTCACGGAATGAGTACAGGCATTCCTCGTTTTACTGCGCTTCCCTCTATCACGCTTCACAGATAGCGCATTTTCATCAACATCAAGGCAGACCTTCCTCCAGCAAAAACATCATGACTGGCTGAAGACTCAGATAATGGCTAGCATTTTCTAGCAATAAAGAATTTTTAAAAATTAAGGTATACACATTTCTGTTTTAGACATAATGTTATTGCTCACTGAATAGACTACAGTGTAGGGTAAACATAACCTTTACATGCATTGGGAAATGAAAAGTTAATGTGACTCCCTTTAGTGTGATACTTGCTTTATTGCAGTGTTTTGGTATCAAGCCTGGATGATCTCCAATGTACATCTGTATTAAACACATTGTCTTACTTCAGGGACATAGGATTTCTTTTTTTATTGTTGTTGTTTTCTCATCCATGCTAAAATTCTGTTGCCCAAATTTTTCTGCCTTCATTTTTGGATCATATCTTGCATTGTACTTGACCATTGCATCTTAAAGCTGTATTCTTTGAGTTGTTTCCCCATTTCTAGTAGGGAGCCAACCTTGTAATTATAGTACATGTAAATACTGGCTATTTTAAAAAGGAAACCAAGCATTTCACAACTGCAAGTTTGTAACTGGGGTCTAGTCCTGGGTCTACTAGTAATTATACAATTTTTGGCAAGACATTTAACTGTTCTGTGTATACACAAGCATAATCTCAAAGTAGATGATCTTTAAATCCTTAAAATTGTGATTCAACATGAAACATCAAAGTATGAGCATGAAATAAATTTTTAAATTGTACAATTTAATTTTATATCTGTGTTTCATTTTAAGTTGACTAAAATCCTTTTTGGAAATATGTGTAATATAATTATTAAAAGCAGAATAAATATAAATAATAATTGATTTAGTAATACCTGCATGCATTTTAATGTACTGCAAATTATTTCTTACACATACCTGTTATTTTATTTATTCTTACTCAGTTTTTTATTACCCTCTTTGCTGTTTTTTACATCCTGGGTGGAATGTCAGATTAAATTAGTTAACACCTGCAGGGTATAAAAGCTTTAATGAATAAGATGTCCTGGAGATTACTTATTTATTGAAGCATTCTCAATTTTTAAAATATCTGCATAATGACTGCATATGGAAACTCCTTTATTCTTTATTGCCCCATAGTGTGGTGTGTGTATACATACATATAATTTTTTTAAACCCCAGCTGTATCTACTAAAACCCTGTTATCATGAAACAGCAAGAAACAAAATATGCTAGGAGCAAATTCTATGAAAAGCAATTCAATAACAGCAATGTCACTCCTGAGAATCTTATAAATTTTAATAGTTGTCATGTCCATTTTTTGCTAATGTAATCAACTAACAAAGAGAAACAAATTATTCAGCCTTATTCAATTTCTGATAGGGGAGAAAAACAAAATCCTTGATGCTGAAATATTTCATACCAAATCTTATTAAGTGCAGCCAGTCTTTTTGAAGATGGCATTGTGGTGATATAATAATAATAATAATAAACTCTATTTCTCCATTTGTATTTATACACAATAAAATATTTTACAAGCTATATACAAATAAAATATGTTTTGGTGGATTGAGAAGGGCAGATAATTCCTATTCACAGCCATGTCTTAGTTTATTTTATCTATGTAAATAGGAAATAATCTAGTGAAATATTCATTCCATGGTAAGTTTCCCTGTTGAAAACTGTAAACAATCTTTTTAAAAAAATGTTTGTGATACTATTCCTCTGGAAAGGTTTCAGCTCAGTGATTTTGTTTTCAGTTGAAAAAATAGCAATCCACAGGTCTTAAGCTAGGATGCATCACAATGCATTTGGTAAATATGGTTGTCAAATTATTTGCCCTACTGTAAGAGGCCTTTTTATTTGTCTCTCAGAATTGAGCCAGTGTTCAGTGAACTCTATGATCTGCTCCCAAATATTTTTAGGCTATTCACTCAAAGGAATTAGCAGCAAAGGTAGATACAGGGACCAGTATAACTACCTAGGACCTAATTGGGAAGTGCAGGAAGTCTTGGCTTCACTTTTTGCCACTTTGAACTTATTTTTGGTAACATTAACTAATTATCATAAAATCATTAGCTTATTTTATTAACAAGTCATATAGATAACTGGGCCCTCAAACTCACTAGGGATTTTTACTTTTTTATTTATAAGAAATATTAAAGATTCAATAAGTGGTAGGGAAATGAAGTGAGCACATTAATTGATTATTAAAATAATAATATATTTATTGTTATATTTAATATGTAGTCATTCATAAATTGTAAATGCATAATTTAATCAGGTTTTAGCAAATGCATACACTTAAGTAACTACCATCCAATGATCAAGATATAGGTCATTTCTCTTACCCTTCGCTTCCTTTGGATTTCATTCTAGTAAACCCCCAGGACCTAAGCAATATTGTCAGAACAATGGATTTTCTTAACTGCATCATACTATATATTTTTTGAGTGTATCTGACTTATTTTTCTCAACATAATGTTTTGAGATTTATCCATATTGTTGCTGCATCTGTAGTTTTTTTCTTTATATGTGTGAAGTATCATCCTACTGTGTGATGATAAAGCCCTTGTTTAATAATTCTCCTATTATAGACATTAGGTTTGGTCCCAGTCTTTCTGTATTACAAATAAAGCTGATATGAACATTTATGCTGCACAAATCTTTTTCTGGAAATGCTTTTATTTCTAATTTATGGACCATAGTGTGGTCGATGCAATAATCTGGAATTTGATAAGGCTTTCTTAAAGGGTCGCATATAAGGAAACATTAAAACTTCTAAACCAAAACTTCCAGCTTTGGTATATATTATTGTCTATATTGGAATCCAAGGGCACCGTGTACTTGATGGTGACACTGAGGTAGTTTTATGGGAGGTCTCTGTGGAGCAGTTGTAACATAGGCAAATTAGAGGAAAGGCCAATGACCAGACAATTGACTTTGATAGAAGCCAAATATTTATTTGCAAGAACATGCAATTTGTTTATATATAATGTTAGATTAGCATTCTGATGTACTAGTTAGGAGCTACTTCACATTGGTCAATCCATTTAACTCTCTGAGTTTGTTTCATTTATATTTGTTTTTTTAAATTTTTTAAATTTATTTTAAATCCTCACCCAAATTTCTGTTTTTATTGATTTTTAGAGAGAGAGAGAGTGAGAGAGAGAAACATCTATTAGTTGCCTCTCATGCATGCCATGACTAGGGATGAACCCACAACTTACATATGTGCCCTGACTGGGAATCGAACCTGCAACTTTTTAGTGTATGGAACGACAATCCAATCAACTGAGCCACCTGGCCAGGGTTCATTTTTATTTTTTCAAAGGAACATAAGGATACCTACAGTGCAGAGTCGTCATGCTTTGAAATGAAATATACAGAGAGTGTAACAAGTTCTAATGAATAGTATTTATTATAATGCAAGTCATGAGGTGCACTACTTTCTTGTCTCAAAGTTCTCAAAGTTGTAAGCATTTATTTTAGTGGAAAGGGATGACAGGGACATCTCTTTTAACAAACTGCAGGAATGTTCACCCAGAGAGTTGGAAAAAGAGGGGTGTGAAGTAAGTTTCCATCTCATAGGAGGGGTTGTAAGCTTCTTCTTAATGTGTATAAAGTCTGAGCAACAGATCAAATAATTTTATTTGTTCATACAAGGAAAATACCCAACCCCATGTTCATCTAAGCTTGCTCTTACTCTATACTAAAAATAGGGACATAGTACATGGATATGAACTTTGCACTATAACAACTTTATGAATACACACTCAGAATTGTAGGTGCACAGGAAGACATGTAAACTTTGAAATTAAATGTAAATATTTATAAGACAAATGCTGTAGAGTATACATGAATATTTAAAAAATAAAAAACACTATGTTGGCTCTACTCAAGGTCCAGAAACATTGTTATTGTTTAAGATCAGAGGTTGACCTTGCTCCTAGATAAAGATTATATTTGATGACCATGTATGTCTTTTTTTCTATAGTTTTGTGAATTTTAATATAAATTTTGATTATATAAGTTATGTAGCTGGACTTATATTACAGTTTTGCTTCAGTACTTTCAAAAATAAAAATTGATCCTTCTATACCTTTCTCTTATTTCTTATCTCCAGAAACTTTTTATGGTGTCAACAATGTCACACTTTGTTTTAAAACAAGCAAAGAAACACATAACAATAGTAAAACATTTCAGAATTGTTCGCATAGTGTACTGAGAAAAAAAATGATCATTTTATTTATTATTACTTTTAATCTAAAGCTTATTTTATGTTTTGAAGTTATAAATTTAATTTTCTTCAATAATTTCTGATTGAAAAATATGTTTTGCTGGGAAGATTACCTTAGACATTCAGTTCTACAGCTGAGGTCTTGGAGATCAGAAATGCCTGTTAGCATACATATGCTTCAAATCTTTCTGTGTTCTCTTTCTAAACGAGGAATTTAAAACATTGTGCCTCTGGAGTGTTGAGATAATGTTTTCCAAAGCATTTGGAGTCTTAAATTTGAAAATTTCATGGACAGAAAAAAATGGTTTTGTATAACTATAGCTTTAATGCTTTTCTTTTTTCTAGGAGATATTACCAAATTATTGCTCTTTCATCAAGAACTAAATATATTCTTTTATATATTCAAAGCATAGTCCCTGCAGACAAGGACAATTGAACATAGTTAAAAAGAAGCAGTTTTTAATTTATTTTCAGTTGGCAACCACAAGAATGGGTTCTTTCTCTTATTTATTTTTATTTAATCTTTGAGGCTGATGGCTCCCTAGTGAGAGGATAATATGAATTCAGCAATCGGGGCATTATTTTAACATCCCTTACATGCCATATTAGGTTTCTGCAGAGCATTCCCTTGTGCCAGGAAGAAGACAGAATGAAGAAAAGGCTTTTGCAGCATGATTTTTGATTGTTCCTTTATTCTTCAGATCCATCAGAGGCTCTAAGACGACCAGAAAACAACGAGATAATCTGTGTTCCAGAGAAGTTCAGTGGCACTATTTGGCACTGTGTTGCACACAGGTGTACACAGATATATTTACTGCATTCATTCATATCAGAGAATGTCAAAAGGACTTTCAGATGTATTTTCAATATAAGCAATTCACAAGTGAACATTGAATTTAATAAAAAGTCAGAGGTTTCTGATCCTCATCTTGCTTTGTCTGTGCTGATTCTATCTTTATTTCATTTATGATGAATTACTATAGGTACATTTTAGTGAATTAATAGAATTATGGAACCAGCCTTTAACATATCATTTTCATATGCCTTTTCCCACCATACTTTCTGCAGAATTACAGCTTACCAGATTAGTTATCAAAATAGGCCATTAGTATTCATGCATTATGAGATTGGTTTGGATAATAAAAATGGTTAATTAGAGGAGAATCTGATACAGTGTGCTTCTTTGTCATTGTTTTTGTGATCCTGTCCTTTATTGATGACAATATAAACTATTATCTTGTTACTAATCCAAGATTTAGTCATATATGATTCAAAATACACTGGTCCATTTTGCATTGTTTGTTCATTTTGGAGACTGAGAGGAGGGCAATGTTTTGACACCTTTTTTTTGTATTCTATCACTACATAAATATTTTAAATTGAGGTATAATTGACATATAAACATTACATTAGTTTCAGGTCTACAACATAATGATATTTATATACATTGTGAAATGACTTTAAAAAATTACCAGTAGGTGTGATTCTGTTTCTCTGATTGTATTCTCACTGATAAAAGTAGAAACAATTCTTTCCTACCCTTTTTTGTTTTTGTTTAAGAATGAGTAAAACTTTCCAAGAGCCACAGCAGCACACTTTCCCTAGTAATGCCTCAGGATATTATTTATAATTTATCAAATCCGCTATGGCATAGTTTGGTCTGAAGTACAGGTCTTCATGGAATAAAGGTGGATACCTATTCCTCAGGCTAATGATTCAGAGATCCAGGTAGCCATCTCTTAAAGATTCTTTCTATTTGCTGTTCTTATTTTTGTTTTAGCCTAAGTTTAGCTTGACTTTGTACTTAAAAGACAGCTGCAAGTGGCAATTATGGTTGCGTGCTTTTGTTTTCATGTTCTATTCGTGAAAAAGAGAGGGGAAAGGGAGAAAGAGAGATGGAGAGAGAAAAATAGAGTTCATATCTTTTCAATAAACAGTTTTATTGCTTAAACTATTTTAAATGGGTTATTATTTGCAAATGTGACTCTTGGAGGACACTTTCTTTGTAAAAATAATTCGGCATAATAGATGGCCAGAAGTAGAGGATGTTCTTGATTTTATGATTTCCTAGTGAAGTATGAGGTAAAGCTGTGGAGCATTAAGGCTGCATGAATGGAATAAGGGCCTTTAAAAATTTTAAACAGTATGGAGTTTCCTCAAAAAATTAAAAATGGATCTCCCATTCAACCCAGTAATTCCACATCTAGGAATATATCCCAAGAAATCATAAATACAAATCAGAAAGGACATATGCACCCCTATGTTCATAGCAGCACAATTTACAATCCATCAGCAGATGAGTGGATTAAAAAACTGTAGTACATCTACACAATGGAATACTACACTGCTGTAAAAAAGAAGGAACTCTGACCATTTGCAGCAACATGGATGGACCTAGAGAGCATTATGCTAAGGAAATAAGCCAGTCAGTGAAATATAAATATCATAGGATCTCACTCATTTGTGGAATATAATGAACAACATAAACTGATGAATAAAAAATGTCCCTAAGTAGGATGGAAATGGATGTCCTTCTCCCACAGGGGCTGGGGAGCATGCTCCTGGGAAGATGATATGTCTCAGACTACTGTCCTGTGGTTGGTGGCAGCTGAATAAGAATCTTGTTGATGATCAAGTTTCTTAAGGAAATATAAAAGCCCTTGTAATTTTGTCTAATGTGGTTAAATCAAAGATAAAATAAACTTATCTTTTATTTTACAAATTAAAAAAATAAAATAGATCCAGAGACATAGAAGCATGGAACAGACCATCCAACCACAGAGGTAATGGGGGTAGAGGGGGAAGGAGGGGGGAGATCAACAAAAGGACCTGTATGCATGCATATAAGCATAACCCATGGACACAGTCAGAAGGGGGGTGAAGGCATGTGCAGGGGGGATGGGAAGGAGCGGGGAGAGGTCAATGAAGAAAAAGGATTCATATGTAATGTTTTAAACAATAAAAAATTTTAAAAAAGGAAAAAAATTCTTTTTGGAAATAGCAGACAGAAATGAGCAACGCTGTGGCTTGAAGAATGCTATTTTGATAAATAAATAAAAGAATGAACCAGCTAAATTGTTACCAAGTTTTTAAAAAATGTTCTAATGTTCTGATAGAAGTCTTCAAACTAATATTCACAATTTCATTGATTTTTAAGAAGTAATTTGACCGAAAATCTTATCCATTTCAGTTTTAGGATCAATACTACAGACTGCTTGTTGAAAACAGTTGCTATGAGTAATGTGGTGTTGAACATGATAAGGTTTCTGAAATTGTTAGATTCTATCAAGTTTTATGCCCTTCGGCTAAGGACCAACACCTTAAATTATTTTCAGAATTTGATTGGTATCAGTACAGAGCAGGAAGCACTGGTGCAATGTGACCTCGGTGCTCTTGTCTGCCAAGAGAACAGTAATTGCCACACAAGTGTCTGCCTGTCGTAGAACTGAAAGTTCGTGCAATACTCCAAACCGGAAGAACAGCTGAATGCATCAGTGAAAACCCTAAAGTATAATAGGAGTTAACAATGGGCACTTTAAATCAGATATTAAAAATGACATCTATTTTTTTTAATAGAGCACTATTTCTATGCAAGAATTGAGAACAAATTAATCTTTGAAAGGCCCAAGAATATCCTTCTCCTTGACCATCTGTGCACTGCTCCCCTCAATCAAGGGTGCAGGAATATTTTTTGTCAGAATTTCAAATTCTGTTCTCTAGTCACTTAGCAACACTTTGGATTTTTACCATCATCCAGTCTGAGCCAGCTGGATTTCAGTTAGATTGTTGAAATGAAACAGTTTGAAGACTGGTGGTGGAGAAGGTGGCAGTCAGCTAGGGATCATTTCAATTTTAGACGCTTTGCCAAAAGAAACCTGTATGGAATCCTCACATTCATAGGGAAAAGAACTTATAATCTTTTTAAGGACCTCACATTTGTGAATTATCACTTAAGCACAATATCGTAGTGAAATAATGTTAAAATAAATCGTGCCATGAGGCAAATGTTTTAATAGACAGTCTGAATGGAAAAATGCAATTTTTTCCTTTCCTTTTCTTTTTTTGTGAATAGAGATTAACATGATTGTAAAGTAGGCATAGCTCAGAATTCCACATTGTCACAATAAGAATAAGTATATGATTTACTACATTTAACTATGATGCTCCACTTTCATAGATACTTTGCTATAAAACAAGGTGAATTTCATCTCTGTTGAACTCTTGTTCCTGCTTATAACCCTTTCTGAGTAGCCCCTCCACCTTTGCCCCTTACAAAGAAACACTAACGGTCTTTCTTTTTCTTGTACTTTCACAGATGCAAAGAATTCCCAGGGTTTCTGGGACTATATAACTTCAAAGGACAAATTACCTGGTTCTTCAAATTTCACTGAAGTTCTATCTCCGTATTGAGCCACATTTGCAGTGGTGGTGAAACTCCATAATCTGTTTTTATTGAGTGACTATATATAGTAATAATTTTGAAAGTTACAGATTTGGACCTTTGAGAATTTGTCATTTTTTTTTTTCTGCATAAGAACTAGTTTAGGTCTCTTAAACTTGGCCCGGTGCATGAAAATTCATGCACTGGAGGGGGGGTCCCTCAGCCCAGCCTGCCCCCTCTCACAATCCGGGAGCCCTCAGGGGTGGGAGACAACCCAGCAATCAGGGGAAGACAATGCCCTATCACACCTCTGCTGCTGCCACTGCTGGCAGCGCAAGCCTCAGGCGGCCCTGGGGGGCTGGTGGGCTGATGGGACTGGGGGACTCCGGAGGCAGGCGTGCGGAGTGGTCTGCTGCCCCGGTGGGGCTGAGGGGACTGGGCACTGCCATCTTGTGGCTATGGTCACCGCCATCTTTGAGGGTGTGGCATTTAATTAGCATATTTCCTTCTTATTGGCTGTGAGTGCCACCATCTTTGAGGGTGTGGCAGTCAATTAGCATATTCCCTCCTTATTGTTGGTGGTTACTGCCATTTTTGAGGGTGTGACAGTCAATTAGCATATTCCCTCCTTATTGGCTGTGGGCACCTCCATCTTTGTGATGGTGTGAGGGTCAATTAGCATATTCCCTCTTTATTAGATAGGATTGTGTTTTATTTTACACTATGAAAATAAGATTTTCTTTTTATTTTCATGAGTTACAGCTTACATAAAGACAAGATAAGAACAAGGAAACTGGATTGAAAGCTGGATACTCTGTAGTAGATCAGGCTTCCTCTTCAGCTTTGGGTCTCTAACCCTTATCAGTCTAATGACATATATTTTAAAAGTTTCAGCAATATTAAAATTCATTACATGTCATAGGCTTTTGAAATGGTTTGCAATTTTCCAAATTCATCATCAATTTTTACCAAAGTCTTAGTTCCCTCAAATGTTTTTAGTGTCACCAATAAACATACTAGTCTTTTCAACATTTTCAGTCATAAAAATGAGACTTTTTAAACTTTAGGCTTTAGAATTACCCTCAGGTGGGTTTCAAACTTTAACTAAATTTGATCTAGACTTTAGAATAATATTGCTCTATTACCATATTTATTCCAAAGTGAAACAACATGATAAAGAGGAAAAAAGTGTGATTTGTAGCGTTAGGTATTTCTTTAAATTCTATACTCTTTACTTTTTCTAAAATTGTCTTTACATGTTACTTAATTTGTCTTTTTTTTCACCCTGTAAAATGTAAATAATGTATTAAAAAGAGTTATATTTAGGACTAGATGAGATAGTGCTTTATTATTTGATTGAGCCATTGCATATTTTTCTATCCTCTAGTTTTGGAAAGATTCCAGGTAACTTTTCATATTACATAAAGTATCTAGAATAAATTAAAAGTTGAATGAAAAAAAGTTTTTAAAAAATGTTGGATGAAAAGACCTAGCTGGTTTGGCTCACTGGATAGAGTGTTGGCCTGCATACTGAAGGGTCCTGGGTTTGATTCTAGTCAAGGGCACATGCCTGGGTTTTGGGCTTGAACACCAGTAGGGGGTGTGCAGGAGTCAGCCAATCAATGATTCTCTCTCATCATTGATGTTTCTATCTCTCTCCTTCTCCCTTCCTCTCTGAAATCAGTATATATATATATATATATATATATATATATATATATATATATATATGGTGAAAAAAAGAAATAAAATATATTTGTAGTCAAATGAAGCTAGGAATAAAGTAATATACAAAAATTTCTATCAGTAAAGGATACATTAGTCACAAAGTGCTAGAAATAAATTTGAAAAAAGATAAACTTTATTATTTTCACAATTTATTACATTCATGAGATAAAAACAAGCACATTTCTTTCTTTAGATATAAAATATCACTAGTGCATAGTGTAATAATGACAATGAATAAACAACCTCAACACTATCTTTATATTAGACTCAATTAAAAGCATCATAAAACTACAATGAGATACCACCTCACACTCATTAGAAGAATTATTATCAACAAGACAAATAATAAGTGTTGGAGAGGTTGTGGAGAAAAAGAAACCTTCATTCACTGCTGGTGGGAATGTAACCTAGTACAGTCACTATGGAAAATAATATGGATTTTCCTCAAAAAATTAAGAATAGAATTACCATATGACTGAGCAACCCTTCTTCTGGGTATCTACCCTCCAAAATTTGAAAACATTTATTCACAAAGATATATGCATCCCTATTTTCATTGCAGCATGATTCATGGCGGCCAAGACATGGGAACAACTGAAGTGTCCTTCAATAGGTAATTGGATAAAGAAGATGTGGTACATATATACAATGGAATACTACTCAGCCATAGATGAAATACTGCCGTTTGCGACAACATGGATGAATCTTGGAATATCATGCTCAGGGAAATAAGACAGACAGAAAAAGTCAAGAACCATATGATTTTACCCAAATGTAGGATATAAAGATGAAAGCAATAAATAAACAACAAAAACAAACAAATAAAAATTCATAGACACAAACAACTGTGGTTAGCAGAGAAAAAGGGAGCGTGGCTACAGTAAACTGTGAAAGTGTTTGAATATATAGTGTTAGAAGGAAATTTGACTTAGGGTGGTCAACACACACTGCTAAATACAGATAATGTATTATAGAATTGTACACTTGAAACCTATATAATTTTATTAACCAATAAATTTAAATATTGTCACTGAAAAAAATCTCATAAATCTAATTTTTACAAGAATCTTCAATATAAAAATATATTATTAAAGAAAAAGTAAAGAAAACTATTTCAGGGGGGGCAACAACATGCTGTTTTGATATTTGTGTAAGTTTATACTTTCCATAGGGGAAAGATTGATGTTTTCTCTGACACAGTCTGTTCTTTGAATACCCAACTCTCCATGCACTTCTTCCTGTGTCATCTCTTCTTTATTCATCTTAGTTCCATCCAGTTTCTATATTCAGCTTAAATCCTAGGATCTCTAGTAGTTGTGTTACCTTTTCCCTTAAATCTGCTATAGTTATCATTTGTCTAGAAGCAACTCATTTGCTTTTAGCATGCTTAATGTAAAATGTTGACATAGCTCAGGGATCAGTAAACCTTTTTCATAAAGGAAGAGATGGAATTTATTTTCAGATTTTCAGGCCATAATATTCCCGTACAACTATTCAACTATCAATGAAGGTGAAAATAACCAGAGACAAAAACTAATGGGCATGGTTATATGCCAATAAAACTTCATTTACAAAAACAGGCAGCAAATAAGATATGGCCTGTGGGCCATAGTTTTCCAACCCCAGCCAATACACAAAATAACCATGAGATTCTCATTGTAGAGATAAAAGCCTGAGAAACACAGTGATTATAGGTCCATAGCAATGATCAAATGTTACAGTACATGAATAATGAAGTACAAGTTCTTTGGCTAGTCTGCTTGGTTATCCAGAGCTGTTTAGGAAGTTCTTTAACTATTTTCTTTCATGGTCATAACTTAAATGAACATTGTCAAGAATGTCTTTTTTGAGAACTGTACAACTTTTGTAGCCAGCAGTTAGTACATGTGTGCCGATTTGGGAATGGAGGTAGGAGGGGGACTGTTGCTCTTGGTTCCTTTAGGAGTTTAATAATTACTGTTTTTTGCAATCCAAGATTTGTTCTCTGTAAAATTAATTCTCTGAAAACTTGGTTTTATGACTATATGTACATAATCAAAGCTAGAGATCTTGCCTAGATATAATGCTTGAGTGTGAAGGAGGAGTCTTTTCTTATATTTATTTTTGTTATATTTATTTCTCTTCATCCGGTACTTCATCTTATCCCAGTACTTCCTCTTACCAAAACAGGTATTTGGGAGTCATCTGATTTAAAAAAAAAAAGGACTTGGGTGTGATGGCACCATGTTACTTCCATTTTTTACTGGAAGCTTGTGTCCCTGTATGTCAAGGTAATTGTTTTATTCTTTCAGGGATGCCACTAAGGAACCTCTATCACATAACTACATCTAGAGCCGGGGAATAGAAAATGCCCAAATTTTCCTGGGCAGGGATATATCCCACTAAAATCAGGATTTATTTTTTAATTGGGTAGAATAATTGGTAGAGAATAGTTGGCTGTTGTTACAGTGTTCTAGTCTTCATGGATGTAGCTTGATTTGGGATATATTTTAGAATACCAAAAAGACAGATGTGACATTTATAGTTTTAATTTGATAGTTTCTGAGCTCAAATCACACTCACTAATAGATACCTGGACAGAGTTCTTCTATATCACTAATTGTACTTGAATAAATAACCAAGGTGAATGTAGGTTATTGGTTTTTTTAAATATAATTTTTATTGATTTCAGAGAGGAAGGGAGAGGGAGAGAGAGACAGAAACATCAATGATGAGAGAGAATCATTGATCGGCTGCCTCATGCAGGCACACCCCCTACTGAGGATTGAGCCTGCATCCCCTGGCATGTGCCCTTGACCAGAATCAAACCTGAGATCCTTCAGTCCACAGGCTGATGCTCTATCCACTGAGCCAAACCAGCTAGGGCTGTTTTGTTTTAATGGGAGACAAGACACCTCAGTTAGATAGGTAAGACAGTATAAGTCATCTTATATTAATCTTAGATGAACTTAGTGCAGCCACAGAAGGAACCTTGATTCTTTTTAGATAATTTTTTTGACTCTGTTCCAGTTTATAAAAGGACTAGAGGCCCGGTGCACAAATTCGTGCATGGTTGGGGTCCAGCCGGCCTGCCCCGATTGGGGATGATTGGGCTGGCCAGGGGGAGGGGCCTCAGGCGGTTGGCCGGCTGGCCCCGACCCCTGATCGAACTCCCGTTTGAACTCCCGGTTGAGGGGACAATTTAATTTGCATATTAGCCTTTTATTATATAAGATGAGGAATTTGTACTCTAAAGTTCTTTTTCACTCAACTCTGTTGAAATGGTTTTCTTCAGAAAGATTTTTTAAGTCAGAACTAACCCAATATCATCTGAGCCTAAACACATAAAGTGCTGTTGGTTTTCAACATTGGGGGCTCTTTGGGTGAAATCTGAAACTGCCCCTCCACACAAACAGAGGTCTAGGAGAAACTGAAGAAAGAGACAGACTCTTCCAGATTGGTAAGTGGCAGGTTTAATAAGCAAGGGGACTTACATACTAGGCTTGTCTTAGGCCAGTGGTTCTCAACCTTCCTAATGCCACGACCCTTTAATACAGTTCCTCATGTTGTGGTGACCCCCAGCCATAAAATTATTTTTGTTGCTACTTCATAACTGTAATTTTGCTACTGTTATGAATTGAAATGTAAATATCTGATATGCAGGATGTATTTAGGCGACCCCTGTGAAAGGGTCGTTTGACCCCCAAAGGGGTCGTGACCCACAGGTTGAGAACTGCTGTTTAGGCCTAAGAAGTGTAGATCTCTGCACCCACCCGCCAGAACCTTAAAGCGTACATAGGTTCAACTGGCTTCAGTCACGTCCTCAGTACAGATAGCTTCAACAACATCTTGCTCCCTCAAGGCTATGCCCTTGAAACATCTTCTAGAATGGAAATGGTGGGTGGAATCTACATTCCAAGGACAGGGGTAGGGGGAAGGAACCTGTGATTGTCTGGATTCAATTAGTAGGTCAACTAGGTCAACCTGCGCTTATGAGCTCTCAATGACCTCTTTAAAAAGTAACCAGAGGGTATATCACTTGTGGCATTATTATTTTAAAACAGCAATTCTGGGTGTATTTTTGGTAAATATACACCAAAATATACAAATGAGCTATCTTGCTGTCATAGAATGTGGTGTTTATAAAACTATTAAATATTTTAAAATACATAAAGTATTTATTTGGTTTTGGAATAATTGATCTATTGTCCTTCTTTGCCAATTGTTAGAAACCAAATTGTTGGTTTTCTTTTTAGACTATATCTACTTATAGAAAATAACCTTTTTTATCCCTCCTAGTTAGCCAGACTTTGAGGTGAAGGGCAGTCCTCCTGACTGCTAATTCTGTCTAGGGCTGAAGTTTGAGGGTTTGCTAAAATCACCCTCAGTTTCAATCATTCACTAGAAAGATTCCCAAAACGCACTAACAATAATGATACAGTCATATTTATTGCAGGAAAGACTATACTAAAATCAGCTAAGGGAAGAGATGCATAGAGCAGAGTATAGGAATGTTCCAAAAGCAAAGCTTGAAGTCTCAGGATCCATTACCTTGGCTATTACATGATGCTTTACAAGGTATTGTCAACCCAGGAAGCTCACTGAGCTTCAGTGTCCAAAGTTTTTTTCTGTTTTATTTTGTTTTGTTTTTAAATTTGAGGCTTCATTCCTGAGGCATGATGGATTGGTTCATTGTCCATGTGGTGAACTCAATCTCTAGCCCCCTTGCTCCCCAGAGGTAAGATGATATCACATAATCAGGAGCCTCTACCCTAAATCATATGGTTAGTTACTCTGGTATGGTCAGCCTCCCTCCTAAGATGATCAGAATTGACCAACTTCATCTTCAGTCACCTCATTAGCATAAAATATCAGGTGTAGTCCGAGCAGCTCTCTATGAAGAAAAAAGAGACTCCTATCACTAGAGAAATCCCCAGAGTTTAGAGGTTACCTCCTAGGCGCCAGGAAAAAAGCCTGACTTCTCTTGAGATCAATTCCTTACTATGCAGTCATCTATTCATAATGACCTTCATGTAAAAGATGATTGAGCTAATTATAATAATACAGCCTTATATACATTGGGAAAAATGTGGTTAATATATAACTTTAAAAATGAGGAGAATAAAAAATCTGTTTTATACCTTTTGAAATTTCTACCTGCTCCAGTGAAGCGAAGTTGCTACCAAATCTGACTGCACTGCAGTAAATGCAGTTTCTGAGTGCTGATGATAATCATGTCTTTTCTTGAGCTTGTGTACATTGGACTATAAATATAATTTCTAACCACACTGAGAAAAGTTTAGGAAGGGGCAATATGAAAGATAAAACATAAGCTGTGGCTCTTGTGAGTTCATGGTAAGGTACAATAGTGATCTGTGTGGAAAATAGTAACTAAAGTGATCATGTTCCTCAGAGTGTTTAATCAGTGATTGTGAGTCCCTCCTCCCCCCAGGAAAATAGCTGGCATTCTATTTGGATGGAACATCCAGGAAGGAAAGAAGTCAATGTTTTGTATGGAGTAGAGGGTCACCCTTTGGGAGTTGGTCCAGATTGTGGGAGATATGTGTGAAGAGCAGGGTATCAAAAATTGGAGCTTGCTGGCATGCCTTATCAGGATGCTTTAAAATATTTAAGTTTTTTTACTAAACTGAACACTATTAGTAGCTCACAATCAAAATGTTCTTTGAAAATGACCACAATTGAATGGTTTCTAACTGTATGGCAGGAGACCCTTTCAGAAATCCTTAGAGAACTGCACCTCTGTGACTTCATTCACCAGATTTGTGCTTCAACCAGCTGACATCACAGCATCTGCCCTCTGTTCAAAGACTGATAGCCTAGCTTAAGTTCTCAATTCCCAGTTCCCATGAAGATTTTTTCAAAGAGAATTTGTAAATATACTTAAAATTTTATATGTATAGCTAGAAAACATTTCAAATATTCCAAAACTAAGAGGCAATTTATGAAGATTATAGAGACACTAGCATTGTGCAATATTTGTTTAAAATATCACACTTATCTATTAAAAACAAAATATTTAAGATAAAACTAAGATCCATATAAATATCTTTTATACCTCCTCCATAACTAGACATAAACACTATGTTGAAGTTTGGGAATATTATTCCCATGCATATTTCTGCATTTTACTAAATTCAGTTGACCCTCATTCTTTTTGAATATGTATTTGAAAATTTGCCTAATCACTAAAATTTACTTGTAATACAAAAATCAATACTCATGGCACTTCCCTGGTCATTCACAGACTTCCGCACAGGCATGAACATTATGAACTGCCCAGAAAAGAGTGACATGTGCCTAAGTTTCTGGATTCATGAGATGGCATCCAACTTTTGGAAAGGCATAGTGAAAAGCCTTGTTGTGAGGCTGAAAGCCAAAGACATTTATGGTTACACTAGAGGCCCGGTGCACAAAAATTTGTGCACTGGGGGCGGGGGGGTCCCTCAGCCTGGCCTGCGCCCATTCACAGTCCAGGACCCCTTGGGGGATGTCCACCTGTCGACTTAGGCCCACTCCTTGGGAAATCAGGCCTAACCTTGCAGTCAGACATCCTTCTGGCAGCCAGGGAGCCCTCGGGGGATGTCTGACTAAAGGCTTAGGCCCCCAAGGGATCGGGTTTAAACCGTTAGTTGGACATTAAAAGTGCTGCCATGGAGGTGGGAGAGGCTCCTGCCACCATCTCCTTATACACCTGTGCATGGGGGTTTCTAGGAGAGATATAAATAGACTTCCCAGGTCATAGACTATGTACATTTGCCACTTAAGACATAATATTAATCCTTCACTTTCACAATAATAATGTGTAACAAATCATTGCAGAATTCAGTGATATATGACAGAAGATGTTTATTTTTTTCATGTATGTGTCTACCAGCTGGTTGCTCTTCATCTCATCTAGCTATATTGGCCAGGCTTTACTCTAAACTGAAGGTTGAGTCAAAGTTCTCTACATGTTTATCCTCTTTGGACCAGCAGCTACTTTAGGCTTATTCTTTTTATGGTGAAAATGAAGACCACTCGAGGACAAGCAGATTTGAAGTCTCTAATCATGTCACATTTGCTGACTTTTAATTGAGTACAGCAAATCATGGACCAAACCCGATATCAAAGTTATCATGAAACACATTCCTTCTATGAAGGTTGGAGGGGAAGAGGCAGTAAATATTTGCTGAACAATAATCTAATCTATCACATCAGTTAGTCTCATGTTTCTATTCAAGTGAATATAAATATACCAATTCACATTCTCAATATGTAATGTATAATAACAATATGTGTGAGCCTCTCCCACCTCTGCAGCAGTCGGACATCCCCCGAGGGCTCCTGGACTGCAAGAGGGCACAGGATGGGCTGAGGGACCTCCTGAGTGCATGAATTTCATGCACCAGGCCTCTAGTGTGGTATAATTACCTTACTAACCAACAATATTGAATAGCAGCAAGGGACAAAAAAAGAAGCAAGGTGATCTTTTGTGATGGCTAAGAGGATCAGGTATTTATAGGGGCAAAATATAGGGGCAGCCAACAGAATCTCTATCTCTATTAATATCTCTAGCTCTCTCTGTGGCTCTCTCTCTCTAATTTATATCTATCTGTATCCATATCTATATTTATACAGGATGTCCAAAAAATGAATACACATTTTAACAGCTAAGTAGCTCAATTTTGAAAATGAAATGTATTTTAATAAACACTGCCTTTATAATTATTCAAAGTGTGTGTACATATTTTGGGACACTCTGCATATCCAAATCTCTATCTGTATCTATATTTATGTCTATATCTATAGCTTTGGATATATCTAATTTATCTAGCGGTATCCATATCTACTGCTTTACATAGCTATATCTTTCTATATCTCTATATTTATCTATCAATATGAATATGTATGTAATACACATACACCTATACATGCTTGACCTTTTATATTATACACATACGTATATATGTACACGTGTGTGTACATGCACACACAGAGAGAAGGCTAGCATCAGCTTTCAGTTCATCCATTCTTTTTTTTTAAAAAAAATATATTTTATTGATTTTTTACAGAGAGGAAGGGAGAGAGATAGAGAGTCAGAAACATCAATGAGAGAGAAACACCGATCAGCTGCCTCCTGCACATCTCCTACTGGGGATGTGCCCGCAACCCAGGTACATGCCCTTGACCGGAATCGAACCTGGGACCTTTCAGTCTGCACGCCGACGCTCTATCCACTGAGCCAAACCGGTTTTCGGCAGTTCATCCATTCTTTTCTCTACATACAGGATATATGTATTCTGCATATTTATTCTATATGTACATTCTAGATATAGAGGAAAGGTCAAAATGGATTTGAAAAAAACAACCTTGATTTTTGAAAGTTATTGGATATGCTCTGAGTTGATACTGACATGCTCCTAATTAGTATAATCCTAGCCCCTAGTTATGCTAGGGATAGTTGGAGATGACATAATATTTGAACTTCTAATAGAAAGCCATCTCAAAGGGCCCACTGTACCGTTGGCATACCAGTTGGCATTTCTCCAGTTCACAATGGTATCATTACAATGAACACCCTGTGCATTTGGCAGTCTTCACATTGATTCTTCACCTAGTGGAGTAAGTACTGAAGTCATGGAAAAGGCCAAGTGGAACTCTGGTACTTACCTCTGTCGTGACAGTGGCCTCCTGACCATAGAAAATACTGGTTCCACCTTGTGCTGCACCTTCCTGGATGCCTGCAAACAGTGCAGTTGAACTACCTCACCTGGCAGGTGTAATTGAGGTGTCAGCTTAAAGACGATACCCTATGAGGATGGGGCATTATCCTTTAAGATGCGGTGTATATCTTAAACAATGGTCATTTTATGTTGTTGTGTCTGTTTCTAAGTAGAATACAGGGCTCTAAAAACCAAGTTGTGGAAGTATCAGTTTCCCTACTCACCATTACTCCAAAAACCAGCATAGTTGATTTGTATTCCTGTCTCTGAACTTTAGGCTCCTGCGTCTAGTGGTGCCGGGTCCCAAAGACGTGATTCTTTTCTCAGGTGTGAGAAGGGAACATAAGAATCCCACTAAACTTAAAGCATCAGCTTCCATCTGTTCACATAGAACATCTTGTGGCAACAGACCATCAAGGCACAGAAAGGAGTTATTATACTGTCAGAAATTATTGACTGGGCATCACAAAAGGTAAGATGCCACCTCATAATGAAGCCAAGAAGAAATATTTTCCATACTCAGGTGATCCATTGGGTCCTCTTCTGATAATCCCCTGTTCTATTGGTTTGTTCTTGGCTTTTCACACTAGGAAATGTTCTTTATTAGGGGCTTAAATACACACACATGCACACACCTATTACATATTACATATACATTTCTCCTGGCAATTTCATTTGAGGGATTTAATGTTATCCTAATCATCACTAATAGAATCATAGTTTTATGATTTATAGATTAGAGCTTGTCACATATACATTTGTAAAAACTCACTAAGTTTACTATGTTTTTTTCAGTATTTAATCTTCTAAAACCAGGTGGGAATATATTTTCTATGAAATTTCACAATTACTACTGGCATTATGTTATTCTTTATCTGTTGATAATGAGGGGTATGTCCTGAAAGACAGTTTCAATAGAATGTTTAGAGCTCTTCAGGTAATAGTAATAGTTTGAATGTACTTTAGTGCAGGTTAGTTAACTTTCATAATTCCTCCTATTCTCCTGATTAGTCCTGTACTGTGTAATATACAGAGTTAAGTATCAAGAGCAATACATTTTCATCAGATCAAGGACACTGATTCTAACAATGGTCGGTGCCTAGAGATAATGAGAAGATGGTGGGTGAACACTGAAGATGGCAATCTATGGTATTGACCCCAGTTTGGATTGAGGAGAGACTTTATAAACATGCCAATAATCAACATTACCAAACCTATTTGTAAGCAAATTTCTTCAATATTTTTACTTAGATGAATATATTCCTCTTTGAGGGCTAAGCAAACTTCCAATTTATCAATAAAGGCAATTGGCATTTGAATAAATAGCTAAAATATTTACTTTTTCTATGGGGTACTTATAATTAATGTATTTTAATTTTTCATAAAATGAGACATATATGTGTCTAAACAAAGTAAATACATCTTACAAGGGAAAACACATGTAGTAAGTTAAATCAATCTTGATAGGGCTCTGAGTCAAAAGAAAAATATCTTTGTCTGAGTATAGAAGCAGGCTTAGAGAGATAAAGGAAGTCGATAGAAATTGAACTGAAATGATGTTTTTCCCTGATTGCCAAGGAGTTTATACTACTAAATTTCTGAAGACA
Organism: Myotis lucifugus; assembly: GCF_000147115.1. NCBI lineage: Eukaryota > Metazoa > Chordata > Mammalia > Chiroptera > Vespertilionidae > Myotis > Myotis lucifugus. The sequence goes on from NW_005871300.1 coordinate 1,342,048, forward strand.
GAGAGGTAAATACTTTAAAACTTAGTTTACTTTGCAGGAACATCCTATTTTAATCTATCAATGTCTACTTAAAATTAAGAATAAAAAATACATTTACACCTATAATTTTTAAATTATCTATGTAAAGATTGAAATGATTTTTACATAAAAAATTAACACAGTATTTATTTCATTCTTTTCTTTCTATTAAAATACAATCTCAATTTTTAGATCCAGAATAATTTTATAATTTTTACTGCAGTTTTCTTTCTTTCTTTTTTTTTAAATATTACACCAGTTTTCTTTTCTTTTTTTTAAATACTTTATTGATTTTTTACAGAGAGAAAGGGAGAGAGATAGAGAGTTAGAAGCATCGATGAGAGAGAAACATCGATCAGCTGCCTCCTGCACATCTCCTACTGGGGATGTGCCCGCAACCCAGGTACATGCCCTTGACCAGAATCGAACCTGGGACCCCTCAGTCCGCAGGCCGACGCTCTATCCACTGAGCCAAACCGGTTTCGGCTACTGCAGTTTTCTAAAAAATGTGCTTTGATGTTTATATTAAACTTAATAATGATTATTTTAGAATTGATTCTGTTTTGTGATTTTTAAAAATATACTTTTAAAAACTACCACTCCCTTTGTAATACTTTTAGCAAAAAAAATAAAAAATAAAAATTAAAAAAAACCACACACACACACAAAAATAAATAAAAATAAAAATAAAAACTACCACTAATTCTATATCCTGATTTCTCCATTCTTAATTCATGTTTGATTAATAGAAGTATACTTTTAAGCATTCTTTTCCTGTGAAAATCTTCATGGAAAGTTTCTTTTCTAAAATATAGATATATGTAAATATCTTCTTTTGTGCTTGAATAGAAAGAACAATTTATTGAAGATAGTATTTCTGCCCTGCCAGTGTGGCTCAGTGGTTCAGCACCGACCTATGAACCAGGAGGCTATGGTTCAATTCCCCGATAGGGCACATGCCTAGGTTGCGAGCTCAATCCCCAGTGAGGGACATGCAGGAGGCAACCAAATGATGATTCTCTCTTATCATTGATGTTTCTATCTCCCTCTCCCTCTCTGAAATCAATAAAAACATATTTTAAAAAAAGGAGATAGGATGTCTGACATAAAACTCTGTAGAGGCACTAGTTAATAATACAGACTGTCAAAATAGAAAAAGGCCTATTCCTAGCTCTGTTATTCACAAACTGTAACTTTAGAAAACATGCCCCACCTTTGAGTAATAGCAGTTCCCAGAGATAACAGTGTCAGAGAAGGTTGCTTTTATTATTATATACTCTTCTTTATCATGACTTTTGTAATGAGGGCAAATGCTTTCTTGTTTTGTATTTGCTGCTCTGGCTCTTCATGGAATTTCTTTTAATCCTTGAAATTAAAAATTTACTACAGGATACATTGAGGCCTCACTTGTATTATTTTTATGTTCACTAATGAATGTCACCAACATGCAAAATAACCTTTTAACAATTATTTCTGAATCCTGATCCAGTTCAAATCTCATACCACAGATGGCATATCCTTATATATTAAGTAGGTAACTGGTAGTATATTACATACAACTGGTGCAAAGTAAAATTGAAAGAGCAGAAATATATACTGGGAATAAAAAATTCTGAAACAATTTACAAATATATGCAAAATTGATAATCTGAAATTCCATAATCAAGAATAATTTGAATTACTATTAGTTTGCTACAATTGTAGGGTTATAAAATAGCTCAAGACAATGAAGTGCAGGAATAATGAAAGGGTGGTCTGGAGTATATATCTACTTACTAGTCTTATCGCACACAGTTCAAAGTCTCACAATTCACTATCTCCATCTTGTTATTATAAAATTCTAAAGAAATATAACTCTTGACTACAAAATAAGGCTGGTCACATTACATGTTGCCCGGTTAGTTATATAGGTATAGAAAGTGTCAGTTTACCATATAGGCCTCCTTAAGTTCACTTTGTAACATCTAGACTCTACAGTATTAAACATACTAAGATGACAAAACCTCTGTCTGGAAGTTTTATAAATAACCCCAAGTTGGAAAGTTTAAAGCCTCTATGATTTGATATCATGAAGTTTGGAAACTAAGCCCAAGAGATTCCCTCCAGCACATTTCACCAGATATGGGTAAATTTCTTTCCTTTAGCATCTATAAGTAAAGCCAACTACGTTACTACTTAAAAGCAACTTATACTTGATTAAAACAGCATTATTTTCTGATGAAAGAAAAACAGATTCTTACTGAACCTATGTGCATAACTATATTGTATAAAACTTAAAATTTTAAAGTTTGGAGAATCAGATATAATTTTAAATGTTTCATTATAGTTTATAAAAGCAGAATGTAAGTTGTCATAAACATCTAATCTAAGAATCTATAGTAAAGAATAGAATCAGAAAAAAAAACCAACAATAGAAAGGGCTTTCTTACAAATCTGGAAAATTAAAACCACATTAAAATATTTCAAAAAATTACATTAAAATTTATCCCATAAGTTCATTCAGTCCTATATAATTAATTATGTTCCACTTGATCTTTGGCCAGCAATTTCATTAAACTATTTATTGAATTAAAAAAAAAAGTCCTGAAATCCTGACTCAGCATATTGGTATAGACTGAATGCCATCTATGCAATACATCTGAGCAATGTCAACACAATGCTTATACCCTTGAGTTTATTCTTTGAAATGTCAACAGTTTAAAGTACTTGGTCCAGTTTTCCATGAATAAATATTTTATAATTTGAAAGAAACTACTCCACATATAAAAAAGAAATGAAATGCTCTCATGTGATTATTTATAACCCATCACGACACAGTTTAGTTAACAAGAAAATATATAACACGCAAATTAAGAGTCCAAGATGTTGCCAGTGAGATTTGCATTTGAATCACAGCATTGCAAGGTGTGTGATAGCAGGTGTTGAGTGCAGTGATAAGGCAGGTAAAATGCTAGCACACTGACTAGCATAAAGTGATATTTTAGTATACATAACTTAAATAGTAAACATATAATTTGTTTAGGTGAAGTCAATGAGCTGGGACACTAAGGCTTCTAGAATAGTAGTTTGACAACAGGTGAAAATTGAATGTGGTCTGATTTCATAAACAATTATTAATATAGCAGAAAATATCTTTAAGCATATACCTTTACTAAAAAGGTGAGTATAGCTCTTTTAATATTTTTGAATATAAAAAAGGACATAAAACCAACATTTAATTTTTTAGAAGTGTTTTTCTAAAGCACTTGTTAAAAGAAATCTGGAGTTACAGAAGGATCATTCCTTGCCAAGAAAATATACCATATGGAGTCAAGTCTAAATCAAATATATTTTAGATCAGGTAAATCAAATGTCTTCATAGTAATAAAAATTCCATCAATAATATTCCAATTAAACTTCTAATATATCCTTAGTAAATTTACCTCTCCCCCCAAAAAATTACCATATTAGCTCACTAGAGACTCATATGAGTTGACTAACTCTGTAAAGTTGCTGATGATAAGTCAATTAAATTTTGGAAAACATATATCAAAAACGATGATCTTAGTTTGACTGAAAGCTCTTAAATGATTCCTCCTGGTATAGTTTAGTAACAAGGTCAATTCTCTGTCATGGTCACTCTAAGTAAGACAACAAAATCATTGAAAATATTGATTTTGATATTGTCCATAGAGGGAGGAGGAGTCATCTCCATCATCAAAAGCAGTTTAGAAGTATTAAAGAGTCTACATTATTTTAAATTAAGATGTGATGATATCCAAGGGGGTATCTTCTGCTCAGACACTATAGTAAACTAAACATTTAAAGGAATAAAACAGTACACTTGACTTATTTTCGAACTAGGATAACTTTCTGATTAGTACAGTTTTAAATAATATATGTATTTCATTAATTTTTTCAACAGACCTTCTAAAAAGAAGTGTTCCCATACTTACACATAATAGCCTGTTAGCATTACTCAATTAACATTATCATTATTTTTATTACTAGAGGCCTGGGTCACCAATGCATGCATAGGTGGGGTCCAGCTGGCCTGCCCTATTGGGGGCCGATTGGGCTGGGCCAACTAGGGGGAGGGGCCACGGCCTGTAGCCTGGCCAGCCCTCCCTCCATTCGGGTTGGGGGGGGGCAATCAGGGACTGGGAAGGCCGGGGGGAGGGGCTGTGGGAGGTTGGGGGAGATCGATTGGGGCCCCGATGGTTGGTTGGCGCAGTGGGTATCATAGCGATCGGTCCTTTCAGTTGTTCTGGTCATTCCGGTTGTTCTGTCATTCTGATCGCGTGGCTTTTATATGTATAGATTATTTGGTTTTCTTCTTTTTGTTTGTTATATGAATTTGGTAACACTAAATCACTTGCATACTTTTCTAGTTATTTTCTAACAAAAATGCTCAATATGTGCAAATACGATTATGTCATATAAAGAAATCTCTCTATAGGATAAGCATCATTTTTGGGAGATCATTGTCAAAATTAAATGTATAATGGATAGTCAGAAAAAATAGAATATTTATTAACAATTATACTAATTCCTAGAAAACTGATTTATTGAATATAGTGTTTTAACCTTTCATCTTAATTTTATTTTCAGAATGTTATATTTCTAGATGAACACAATAAATTGATTGCTTTTACTGACTTGATTATTGCAATTATTTAAGCCCATGTCAAATTAATTTGGCTAAACTCACATCATTTTGTTCAACTGGCACAGTCAAGAAAATATTTCAGGTATTATATTTTAATGTTTTATTTAAATACAGAAGAATCATCTCATCAATGTAAGAAAACAAGAAAAAGCACTGCTGAGAAAGGTCATCTTAAAATATGCCCAGAGGTTAGTGTCTATCTGGATTGGCTGCTGCTACCATGGAGTTCAGGTTCCTAGCTCGCAGATGCACTGGAGCAGGGATATTGGAACATGTCCACATTCTACACAAAATCATTTACTTGTTTGTATAATTTCACTTAATAATTTTTAAAATAGAGTGCTTTCCCCAAACATTCTATCTTATTGAATACTGAATGTGGAATGATACAGAATCTTGTGATATTTGTAACCTAAAATTACAATTGGTTAATCATTTACAAAAAGGGGATGCTAGTCTTGAGAATTTGTTAGAATTAAGTCACATTCTCTCCTTTTTTTCCTCACTGAATTTTGTGCAAGTATGAAGACAAACCAGAAACTAGCTCTGGAGTATACTATGACACATATGTAAGTTTAATATTATTAATTGTAGAAAATGAGATTTGAGGTTATAACAATAATACTTCTTTTTATCTAAGAACAACAAAAACAACAAAATGCCCATTTCTTACTGGCTAGTATTTAGCTGGGCACTTGGCATCGTCTTTATGATAGGCTGAATAAGGGCCTTCCAAATGCCCAGGTCTTTATCTCTCAACACTATGAAGGTTATTTTACATGACTATTCATATATGATTAAATTAAAGGTCTTGAGATGGGGAGTTTATTCTGGATTACCTCGGTGGGCCAAATCTGATCCCAAGGGTCCCTATGAGGAAAAGAGGCAGGAGAATGAGAGACAGCGATATGCTGATGGAAACAGAGATTGGAGCAGTGGTTCTCAACCTTTCTAATGCCGTGACCCTTTAGTACAGTTCCTCATGTTGTGGTGACCCCCAACCATAAAATTATTTTTGTTGCTACTTCATAAATGTAATTTTGCTACTGTTATGAATCATAATGTAAATATCTGATATGCAGGATGTATTTTCATTGTTACAAATTGAACATAATTAAAGCATAATGACTAATCACAAAAAAATATGTAATTATATATGTGTTTTCCGATGGTCTTAGGCGACCCCTGGGAAAGGGTCGTTTGACCCCCAAAGGGGTAGTGACCCACAGGTTGAGAACCGCTGGGTTGGAGTGATGCAATTTGGGCTGATAGGATAGGGGTCCTTGAACCAAGTAAAGTTGGCAGTATCTTGAAGCTGGAAAAGAGGAGGAAACCAATTTTCCTGTAGAGCCTCCACAAGGAACACAGCTCTGCTGAGTTTACTTTTAGCCTAGGGAGCCCAATGTTGCACTTCTGACCTCCAGAACACATGGCAATATGTTTGCGTTAAGTCACTAATTTGTGGTAATGTGTTCTTGCAGCAATAGGAAACTAATGCAGTCTTCATGGCAGAACTAAAAGGTTTTTCATTCAGTGAGATATTGAATTGTGTCTGTCCTTGGGTTTAACATATAACATAGACTTTGTTTTACTAAGAATTATAAATTTCTTATTAATCATAATTTTTACTGTTTATTTTTCACCCTTTTCTACTTTATATTTTATAATTCAAGGTATTTTTTAAGAAACGGAACACCCTATTTAGCATGTAGCCCTAATAAGGTTTAATTAGAGTCATCACTTGCTAAGTTGATGAGAACCAGAATTATTTAAATGCTCTTTCTGTTCCACATTTTTACTAAAGTGTAGCCAGTGCTATGCCAGGAGACTGGAATTAGTGTCGCAGAAGGTGGCACTCATTCTTTAGGCTCTGCTTTGATGAATGCGCTTGTACAGTGCCTTTACTTCACGGTGCGTGAGGAATGCAGTGTGGAGGGACACATGGAGAGGTCGGGTAATCACCACTTTGTTCTCTGCCAGTGCTCTTCCCTGCTCCAGTTTTCTCCTGTGGTAAAAGGGGCAGAAAGGAGGAGGCATAAAACACTGCCATCATACAAATTAAAGGGTATTTACTTTTATTACATTAGGCAGACACTTGAAGAAGGTAACAAATGCAAGGAGGTAACCAACAGGAAAGGCAAACTGGCGGTGGCCTCAGGAGTCTCATGGGTGTCATTATCTTATTGAACTTCACAAAGGTGGGATTAGGGCCATAAGCATAACTAGCTGAATAGATCTGGCTATGCTATAATTACTCTAATGGAGGGATTTTCAAGGAGGAATCTCTGGCAGACTGGTTGAATCTATAGAACTTATCTTTAAGCTGAGATTTGCAGGGCAAAAACACCAAATGTACTTAGATTTTATGTGTATTTGTAATGACAAGGATGAATAATTTTGAAGACTAAGCAAAAAATAGAACCAATCCTCTCTAAACTACCCCTGGGTATAACCACAGATTAAATATCTCAAACTGTTAAATTGAGAATGGATTGACTATTTAGATGTAAATTTGTATTTAGCAGCCTCACACCACTGTTTTTAAAATCAAAACACAATTCTTTGTTACAAGAGGTACACAGAACAAAATAGTCTGGTTTCAGTCAAATCGTGCTGCCTTGTGATACTTCTGTCTTACCAAGATGAATCCATCTTACTACTTTTATGATAATTCTATATTTTAACTCTCAGAGCAATTTTACTTCCTTTATTTTTTTGTATTTTTAAGGAATACATGAAAACTTAAAAATAGCAGCTGCAACTTTCTTTTAGGTCACTAACATAGTAAAGTAACAAACTCAATAATTTATTATCACCTAGTGCAGTGATGGCGAACCTTTTGAGCTCGGCGTGTCAGCATTTTGAAAAACCCTAACTTAACTCTGGTTGCAAATTTTTGATATTTGCAAACATAGTAAAACAAAGACTTATATTTTTTATATTTATTTTATATATTTAAATGCCATTTAACAAAGAAAAATCAACTAAACAAATGAGTTTGCGTGTCACCTCTGACACGCGTGTCATAGGTTCGCCATCACTGACCTAGTGTTTAAAACCAGCAAAGTTGTCTTGATCATTAAATGATACTACATCTCATATATGATTTTCCTCCAGGAATGACTAGGGAAAGATTGTGATGGCAGATAAATAAGCTAACAAGTAAAAAGTAAGCTGGTGTTCAAATTTAATATATCCAATTACAGGTAAAACCTCAACATCTTTCCAAACTGTGCTTCTCTCCCCAAACCACTGCTATGCCATAGCTCTGCCCTCATTATTTCTTATCCAGATTGATGCACCAACCTCCTAATTGCCATTCCCTGTCATCAATCTTCTCCCTCCTCCTCTAATCTCCCTTTGTTATGGTCACCAGTGATCTTTCTTATACAGAAAATGCAACGACATCACTTCTCTGCTTAAAATTCTCCTATGTCTCCTGCAGTCTTTGAGATAAAAACACTATATCTGAGTCATGTTATGCAATCCCTGGCTCACATAATAACCCTAATGTATCACTCTCTGACCACAGTGCATACTATTCTTCATGTTCTTTAATTACTTTCAGTTTTTGGAAAATATATATATATATTTTTACCTTCACAGGTGCACCATCCACTGTTTGGATTGACCTTTCCACCGAAGACCTTCAGATTCATCTTTGATATTACCTTTCCCTTATATCCAACTTATCTCTTCCCTGTGGTTTACTTTTTCTATTATAACTCTTATCTCAATATATTGTATTAACATGATTCATTACCTTTCTACCTATTGAGTTTGATTGCATGACCATTGTCTGTGGAAGTTTTATCTTCACCCTCAAGAAAGTATGAGGCTCATTTTATTTATTTTCTAGAGGCCCAGTGCACAAATTTGTGTATGGGTGGAGTCCCTTGGCCTGGCCAGTGATCGGGGCCTATTGGGACCAATTGGGCCAGCTGGTTGTGGGGAGGGACCACAGGAGGTTGGCCGGCCACGGGAGGTTGCCTGTGGGAGTGCACTGACCACCAGGAGGCAACTCCTGCATTGAGCGTCTGCCCCCTGGTGGTCAGTGTGCATCATAGCTACCAGCTGGTTGTCCGGTCGTCTAGTCATAACAGTTGCTTAGGCTTTTATATACATAGATTTTTGGGTTAATAAATATACAGATTAATAAAGATGAATACATGGGACTTCTGGGAATGTGTCAAAATGGCAAAACCAGAGTAACCTGCTATATAACAGATACCTGTACTCTTGTAAGTATTTTCCTTCCTCAACTTCCCAATGAAGTGGCAGATGGTAGGTAGGAGAGATTAGACCCAGAATATAATACATCTCAACATGTTAGTAGCTTCATCTAATAGGAACTTGTTTCTTGCCCACAGACTCAGCTGAATAGTCAAGAGAGAGGCATAGCTTTCATTCCTGTGGTGATTTGGGAACTAAAACTCCTCATAATTTGGGGCTCTGTACTCCCCTAAGAACACAATTATTTGCATGCACTTGGTGAAAGGGTAAAGAGATAGAGGAGCTATGTATTCGATTTAATGTACTAGAAATTGGCTTATATCACTACGAATCACCTTCCATTGGAGAGAAATCCATGTAGCCATAACTAACTACAAAGGAGGCTTGGAAAATTTTAACTATATGCCCAGGGATTGAGTGAATGGTATAGCTGTCTCTCACAAGAGGACTGACAAAGTACCCATATGCCCTCTCCTCTGGAGTTGGCCCTTTATCTATACTAATAAAAGGGTAATATGTTAATTAGACTGGATATCTTCCAGACGTCCTTCCAGACAAAGCCACAGTGGTGGGGGCCAAGGCAGAGGTGGTTAGGGGCAATAAGGCTGGCAGCAGAGGACAGTTAGGGGCAATCATGCTGGCAGCAGGGAGCAGTTAGGGGGCCATCAGGCTGGCAGGGAAGGGCAGTTAGGGGCGATCAGGCTGGCAGGGGGCTGGTAGGGGAAGGGCAGTTAGGGGTGATCAGGCCGGCAGGGGAGGGCAGTTAGGGGGCAATCAGGCCAGCAGGCAGAAGCGGTTAGGGGATGATCAGGCCAGCAGGCAGAGGCAATTAGGGGCAATCAGGCAGGCAGGCAGGTGAGCAGTTAGGAGCCATCCGTCCCAGATTGTGAGAAGGATGTCTAACTGTTGGTTTAGGGATCGGGCCTAAACCTGCAGTCAGACATCCTCCGAGGGGTCCCGGATTGGAGAGGGTGCAGGCCAAGCTGAGGGAGCCCCCCCCCCCCATGCATGAATTTTGTTTACTGGGCCTCTAGTTTTAATATAAGCATGTAAAACACAAGGGTTTCCATCCCATGTGCTTGCTTAAAGCCCAGGCTTTCCCTAATGGTTCCTCAAATTCACACATACTTGGTTGGAAAAGGCTTATTTTCATAAGTATCACACAAGCTCACTCATATGTGGAATCTAATGAACAACATAAATTGATGAACAAAACAGACCCAGAGACATAGAAACATAAGACAGACAGGCTGTCAAACCTCAGTGGGAAGGCAGGGGAAGGTGGTGGTGGTGGGGGAAGAGATCAACCAATGAGTTCATATGCGTGTATGCCTAACCTATAGACACAGGTAAAGGCCTGGGGCAGGGGGGAGGTCCATGGGGGAAAAGGGGACATATGTTATACTTTCAACAATAAATATTTTAAAAAATTTAAAAAAAGAGGCTTAAATTGGTTTAATTTGGTGCTAGTCTGCATTTTTTTTTTTTTTTTTTAGTTTTCCTCACCTATTTTAGTGTCTAGGAATCTCTCCAGTGCTCTCTTTTTATAGATTTACTTTTCAGCTAACAGAACACTCCCTAATACAGACCTCTTAAGACTGAACTTTATTTTTTCAATAACTCTTTTTTTACTTTATTTATTTATTTCCATCGCCATTTATCCCCTCTTCCAACCCCCCTCACCCCTCACCCTCCCACACACAATTAGCACACTGTTGTTCATGTCCATGAGTTCTGTCTACTTTTTTCTTTTTTGCTCAGTCCCTCTACCTATCCCCCTACACCCCCTTCCCATAACCAGAACTGTCTGCCTGCTCTCTATCTATGAATCTGTCTTTATTTCGCCTGGCAGTTCAGGTTTGTTCATTAAATTCCACATATGAGTGAAATCATATGGTACTTGTCTTTCTCTGACTGGCATATTTCACTTAGCATAATATTCTCCAGGCCCATCCAGACTGTAGCAAAGGGTAAATGTTTCTTCCTTTTCATGGCAGAGTAGCATTTCATTGTGTAAATGTACCACAGCTTTTTTATACACTCACCTACTGATGGACACTTAGGCTGCTTCCAAATCTTGGTTATTGTGAATAATTCTGTAATGAACATAGGAGTACATATATTCTTTCAAATTAGTGTTTCGGGTTTCTTCGGATAAATTCCCAGAAGTGGAGTTGCTGGGTCATAAGGCAGTTCCATTTTTAATTTTTTGAGGTAACTCCATACTGCTTTCCACAGTGGCTGCTCCAATCTGCATTCTCACCAACAGTGCACAAGGGCTCCCTTTTCTCCACATCCTACCAACACTTGTTGTTTGTTGACTTATTGATGATATCCCTTCTGACAGGTGTAAGGTGATATCTCATTGTGGCTTTAATTTGCATCTCTCTGATGATTGGTGACATTGAGTATATTTTCACATGTCTATTGGCCATCTCTATGTCCTCTTTGGAGAAGTGTCTATTCAGATTTTTTTCCATATTTAATTGGATTGTTTGTTATTTTTTCAATAACTCTTAATACTAAAGTGTGTGATGGTAAACATAATTTATGAGGTTAAGAATTAATTCAATGATTTCATTACTTCATTGTAATACTTTTAACAATATTACAAATGATTAATTGGTGTTTTAAGAAGAAATAAAAACTATTGAAAAAGAGTTAAATTTTTCATTGGTAGGCGTGGCTGGGAGAGGTCAATGGGGGAAAGGAGACATATGTAATACTATATGTAATACTTTAAACAATAAAGAATTTAAAAAAAGAGTTAAATTTTTCTTTACAAAATCTTATAAATAAATATTGTAGTCTTGTGATACATCAAAGAATTTACTGAAAAATAATTTTTAAAACACAGTTCTACATAACAACATGTAACATAAATCAAATTGTTTTTATAGGTGTTATTAGGAAACAACAAAATTTTTTTTTTAACACAAATGTGCAACAAAGAAAAAATGTTAAAGAACCATGATACTTTATACATGCTTGTGCTGGTCATGTAAAGTTTATGGGTTTTAGGATTCTGAGTGTCAGTGGTGTGTGTGAGAATGGGATATGTGGTATGGACGTGTGGTGGTTTGTGTTGTGTGTGTGTGTGTGTGTGTGTGTGTGTGTGATTTGGGTAGATATGTGGTATGTTGTGGTTGTGAGTTTTGTGTGTGTATGTATTTGTGTGTGGTGGGGTGTGTTGGGGTGTGTTCGATGCAAGTGTATATGGATGGTGTTTATGTGTCTGTTATGTATGTCTGAGCATGTTGTGCTAGTGTGAATACACACATATCCTATATGTGCAGAAAATAATTACAATCAGAAAAAGACTGGAATATTGAAGATACAGATGAAATGTAATAGCATATTATTGCCTCCCTTCTTACCTGGTGGAATGATGCTTATTTATGTCTTAATGTCCAATGATGTCCCAAGCCATTCTTTTGACTGGATGCACTGTACTCATTCTATTTGTCTTGCCCTGCCATTTCCCTCCCACGTCAAGTTTTCCCTACCATTAAGAGGTGAGGTCTGGGAAGACATTTAATATTTATAAGCACAAAACTAATAAAATCCACTTAAGTACTGAACAAGTGTGTTGTATCATTAGGACCGAAATTAGAGAGAGGCAAAAGGCAGGCAAATAAAAATCATCAAAGATAAAAATGAATTGTGCTGATACCTGGCAAATTATATTTTCACATGGTATTAAGTTAGATGATACAATTGGCAGCTGAGTGAAAGGGCTAGGCTGCAAGTAACAACAGATTGAATTTTGCAATGAGCTGACTATTAGCAAGAGGAAATAACAGCTGTGCAGTAACAACTTCCATAAAAGTTTCTCCTTCAAAAAAGAAAGACATACTGATGATTTATCAGAAAATAATTAGGATGAGAAATATTTAAGTTAATAAATATATCTTCTTTTTATTATTGATTTCAGAGAGGGAGAGAGAGACAGAAACATCAATAATGAGAGAGATTGATCGGCTGCCTCCTGCACACCCCACACTGAGGATCGAGCCTGCAACCCTGTCATGTGCCCAGACCTGGAATTGAACCGTGACCTCCTGGTAAATAGGTTGATGCTCAATAACTGAGCCACACTAGCTGGGCTCAACATACCTTCTTTAAAAGTCTTGACAAAAGTGTCATTAAGCTGATCATACATCATTGGTTGTTGCTTTTTCAGTTCAGATTTCCTTCCTTTTTTTAATCAAAATCAATAAAAAATCTGAATAATAGTTGAAATTTTGATCATTATAAAATTATCATTGGCTTAATGTATGTTAAAGTTATAGTTATTAAGACTTAAACAAATTCTAAACTTCACAAAAAATATTATATTGTTTGAGGAAGGGAGTTAACATCCATCATCTAATTCTGATTTTTGTCAAAGGTGCCACCAGAGCTTAATTAGCTGTAGGCATAAATATATGTTTATTTCTGCTTTCCTGATGACTCCTAGGGTAGTGGATATCATAGTGGAATCATTAGTGGTATAATTTTAAACTATAAGAAATATTAATGTGTGAACAGAAGAAAAAATAACTATTTGGTGGAGAATGAAGATGAATGTATTGAATTATCCCTACCCCTGCCACCCTCCAATCTTTCTAATGTGAAGGACACACCTACTGCTATGTCCAAGCTCTACCGGCCTGAGTACAAATTAGGTTGCATTTGCAGTACCTCACAGCTTGATACTCTGCTTAGAGACATCCACAGCTCCCTCATGGCTTCTCATTGTAGTTGCATGGTGTCATGTGACTAGAATTGCCAAAGGCTCTGTGAATGAAAATAATGTGTCATTTCTGGGTCAATAACTTTAATTACTAGAATGAGACATTTTATCCCTGTCTCTCTCTTCCATATAGACTGCAGAAAGGATGTGTTCCAGATAGAGAACCCAGAGAGTAGTGGGGACTTCACTAGCCTGGATTGCTGAGTTGCTGCAAAGAAAACAGTTGCCCTGAAAGTTGCATAGTGCCTCAACCAACTTAGCATAAACTAAAAATAAACATTAATTGTCTTAATTCACTAAGATTTGGGGACCGTCTACTTACTATCTCAGCACATCCTATAAATTACACTAACTTATAAATGTTCCAAGTCCCCCATCTTAACCAGCAGAAATTCCAGCATTTCTACAATTTTATACATCTTTGACATCTGTTCTGGTGTTATCTAACCACATTTGATTATATCGGAAGCCTTGAGGCAAGAATCTGCAACTTCTGCCCATCTACACATCTTAACAGTAAGATTTTTCAACCTATTCACCCCCATTTTTTGATCTGGGTTTATCAAGCTCCCTGGGACCTGTGGTTCCAGCAGAGTGTTTGAGATCAGGTGCCACTACTTCTGCCACACCAGAGTCAGAACAATACATTTGTCAAAGTTGATGCCGCATGGTCCAAGATTTTATCATTAAACTGGAAGAGATCTAAAAGGAAGCAATTTTGGTGACTTTCCCATACCTACCAGCTTTAATACAACTGCATATTTACAGCCTAGGCAGTATGAAGTGAGAAGGGTACTGCCCATATCCCCCAATTACCAGTTGAGGAATGTACCAAACTAAGTGGTTTGTGGTATTGGGTGTTGTTGCTATCAGTGAAAACAGCTCCTTCAATTCATACAGAGAGCTATTTCCCCAAACCATGTTTCTGAGTCCTACAGTATTTAAAGCAGCCATATGTTGTTATGGAGTCACCATAAACTATATAAACTTTTTTCAAATTTATTTTAAAAATGTCCCCAGGATCTCACCTATGTGCAGAATATTTTCACTCAAGTTTTCAGCTGATGTTTGGGGGCTTTCTATGATCTGGAGTGCCAGCACCACCTTTCTTGGGCCCTTTATAAGAATAAAGTTCTCTTATGCAGTGCTGGTGGGAATGCAGACTGGTGTAGCCTCTGTGGAAAACAGTATGGAGTTTCCTCAAAAAAATTAAAAATGGAACTCCCATTGACCCAGTGATCCCACTTCTAGGACTATATCCCAAGAAACTAGAAACGCCAATCAGAAAGGACGTATGCACCCCTATGTTCATAGCAGCACAATCTACAATAGCTAAGATTTGGAAACAGCCTAAGTGCCCATCAGCAGATGAGTGGATTAAAAAACCCTGGTACAGCTACACAATGGAATACTACACTGCCATAAAAAAGAAAGAACTCTTACCATTCACAACAGCATGGATGGACCTAGAGAGCATTATTCTAAGCGAAATAAGCCAGTCAGAGATAAATATTACAGGATCTCACTCATTTGTGGAATATAATGAACATTATAAATTGATGAACAAAAATAGATACAGAGACAAAGAAGCATTGAACAAACTGTCAAACTTCAGTGGGAATACAGGGGAGGGTGGGGGTGGAGGTAACAGATCAACCAAAGGACTTGTATGCATGCATATAAGCATAACCAATAGTCACAGACACTAGGGGGCTGAGGGCATATGCTGGAAGGAGGGGGTGTCCGGGGGGAGGTCAATGGGGGAAAGAAGAGACATATGTGATACTATATGTAATACTTCAAATAATAAAATAAAACTTAAAAAAGAATAAAGTTCCTACGCATGCTAGTCTAATGAACATCTTCAATTTATAGTTTGCCAGATTGTAAGAGGTGAAAAATGATGCTTTTATATCTATGACTGACTTTTCCCCTGGAACCTGAAGCATCATTATGCTCCTACAGCATCACATCCTATTTGGTGACCAGAACATTCATGTATCTGGCTCCAGGCCAAAATCCTATGTCTGATCTTTCTGACCTGACCTCAGGTAATTACAAAAGCTTTGCCTGGCAGTCCCCATGAGGGAAAGCTGCCCTCCGCACAGGAGACCGGGTGGATGGCAAGTGCACTGCAGTCTCTGGAGGGAGCTGCAGTCCAGGGCGCAGGCCATCGGCCCTGCCTGGGGGCCAGACATGCTATTACATAGAATGCATTTCCACCTCAGTGTTTTCACTTCAAAAACCCTCTTTACCTAGAGGCCTTCACGGAGGCACTTCTCAGCAACCCTGCCTAGACCTCCTTTCTCGGTGGCCTGAAGACATTTACTCCACTTGACTTAGTGCTCTTCCACTCCTAGGCCTCTCCCTGGCGATCTCCCCAGCCTCTCTAGGGCCACAAAACAGCAGCAGCCTTTTTCAAGGCTCCTCTGCAGCGAGACCTTTTCCACGCCTGTACTGTGTCATCCAACTGACCCACACCTGCTGCTATTCTATGGGGAAAATGGGATTTTTCTTTTTCTTGCCCCTTACCTGCACCACACCACAAGCTCATAACGACTTGGGATTATTACTTTTAATTTGGGGATTGTCCAAATTGTCTTAATTAACTACCTTGATACCTGGCAGCTCAACAAAAATTTTCAGATGTTTTCTTCCAACCTTTCTACTTTAGTGATACACAACTAATAAGCTGGTTGTATTAGAGAGAAGGAGGATTGAAATGTCCATCTATTCCATGTTACTTTATCCACAGTTTTACTGGTGTGTTTGCTGTTGTTTTTTGTCCTAAAACAAAAAGTATCACAAACAGAAGAGTCAATAGTTACATCCCTTATTAGCAAAAACACAAAATCTCTGAAAAACAAGAGGCTATAAATAGCTATAATTATTATATACAAAAAGACTCCTACTTGCTAATCAGACCTTATTATTTTTTCAGTCAGTTTTAATGTCTCTATTTGTTATGAATTCACTGATGTTTGCTATTTCTTTGTGAACCTCATCAGTTAACCATTTAAATGGCATTTTTCCATCAAGAGTCTATTTCTGTAATTCCCAGGGAAGACTTATTTATCATCATTAGCTAAAATCAGCTCTACATCTTTAGGATTGTCTAAAAATAGATGTATATATTTTTAAAATTCACTTGAGAATAAATAATAGCCTAAAGAGATATACAACCTGTGAGCACATTCTATTGCAAACAAATTTGTATTGGGATGAGCTTTATATTTAAAGCCTAAAAGATACTCTTGGGAGTGGCAGGTGAGGTTAGATTGCATATCTCTGGAAATGTTATTGCACAGTCGCCATGTTATTAATATTAGTTATATGATTACACTCAATTAATATTTTAAAAATTAATGAATGCAATGAGTAAAAGCTACATACCAAAACCATGAGAGCCCAAGGTGAATGCTCCTCTCAGCATTCAGAATTTTTTTCTGATATAATATTCTTTTTTAAGGGTCTATTAAAAAGAACATTAAAGAATATTAAAAATAAAACACATTCCCATATCAGGCAATGTGGTTATACTATGAAATCATAAAAATCACACGCACTATCATTTGTTATAAAATAGTCCTTGCAAAAATTGGTTCAAAACAGCACAATACAATGAGATTTTAAAATCTGTGGAAATGTATATTGATGATCTCAATAACATTTATCTAAATATTTTTATTTATTTATTTAATATTTTTCATTAATTTTTTTTTCTGGTATAGAGAAATTTTGCATTTTATTTTATTTTATTTAATTTTATTATTTTATTTTATTTATTTTATTTTATTATTTTATTTTATATGTCTCCCTTTTCCCCCACCCTTGATAATTTTTTAGAAAGAGAGGAAGGGAGAGGGAGAGAGAGAAACATCGATACAAGAGAGATACATCAATCTGCCACCTCCCACACACACTCCACCAGGGATTAAGGAGGTAACCAGGGCACATGCCCCAACACCCCAACCGGGAATTGAACCAGCAACTTTTTAGCACATGGAATGATGCCCAACTAAACAAGCTACCCTGGCCGGGGCTATTTAAATATTTTTAAAGGAACAAGTTAAGATTAGTAATGACAGAAGAAAAATATATATTAAATGTTTTATCATGGTGACGCATATACAAATAGACTACTTACAAGTGTCAATTGTGACAGGAAACACATGCTTAGATAAACAAAATCCATACCTATTGAGTATTAATTACTGTCTCTAAAGATATGTAAAAACTAAAATCTCTCCTGAAGATTTACTCTAAGAACAACATGCTTACCTTTAATTTAGATATTTTAGAGCATCATGTGCATAAATGTTATAGATTGTATTATCAAACATATATATCATAGCTTATTATTCTAAAAAAGAAATAAAAATATAGCTAAAATAAGAATTACTAGCACATCATAGGATTTTATCTAAAACCTGAAGAGAAAGAAACCAGAGATGAATAAAATCAAATGAAGAATAGAAGCAAAAAAAATTAGATTTTTGCAGGAAATGTAACAATGTAACATACTATGAGACCACTAAATATACAAATTGTGTAATTTAAATGCAATCTCAAAAATCAAAATCAGGATGACAAACAGCACGTGCACACCATCACACACACAAATACAAAGAGAATAAAATCAACATATGAAAGCAAACATGATTCAATGAAAATACAGTCATCCCTCAGTATCTCCAGGGAATCAGTTCCAGGTCCCTATGGATAACAAAATCTAAGGGTGCTCTATTCCCTTATATAAATGCATAGTTTTGCAAATAATTCATGCACATCATTCTGTGTACTTTAAATCATCTATAGATTACTTTTATATTATATACTACAATGTAATGGCTAGGTAAATAGTTGTTTTACTGTATTGTTTAGGGAATAATGGCAAGAAAAAATTTTGTACAGTTCAGTACAGACACAACCATCCCATGTCAGTAACATAACATTTTTAAAAAATATTTTTTTCATCAAGGTTGGTTGACTCCTGGATGCAGAACCACAGATATGGAGGGCCAGTGGTATTTACAGTTTATGAAATAACTTCGGTGTTGTCGCAAGTGTCTTTGGGAAGTTCACTGTATAAAAAATGGTCAATTAACCCTTTCTTTAAATTTTACTCACAGTTACCCAGCTTGTGTGTCTCAGTTGGTTGGGCGTTGTCCCATGCACCAGGAGGTTGCCGGTTGGATTCCGGTCAGGGCACATGACCAGGTTTTGAGTTCCGATCCCCAGTAAGGAGTGTACAGAAGGCAGCTGATTGATGTTTTATCTCTCATCGATGTTTCTATTTCTTTCTCCCTCTCCCTTCCTCTCTCTGAAATTAAAAAAAACATATTTAAAAGAAATTTACTCAGTTTATATGGAAAAATGCAGATTATGTGAAATGATGTTGTGATAAATAATAAATCTTTAGCTTACACTTATAAATTTAATGATTCAATCATTTTATTGGCTTTGGAGTTTGAATACTTTGCCAGGTAGACCACATTATTTTCTTTATCAAAATATCTCATACTTTACTATGATAAATGTATTTATTTAATATTTTGTATAATAAATTAACAAATAGATAATAATTTTGTGAAAAGATAGCAAGGCTAGAAGCTGAGAGGTAGCTTTGACACAACCTCTCGGGTATTATGCAACTCATAATTATGCTCCATTTCAGGTACTTTTGCTTTCACCTCTCTCCAGGATACTAGGTCAACATATTTTATCCCGGGGAAAAACTGCAGTAACAAAATCTGCATGTGTTCCAAATAACTATGTGAAGGCACAGTGAAATAATAGTTCACCTCATACCTATGACACACATCTTGCCTCCTGCTCCAGGACTCCTGCTGATAGTAAGTGCTGGGATGCAGAACCTACTGGTTTCATAGCATCAGAAAGTGTTTGCTCTACTCAGCAAACCATTGATCAATGGGAAACGAGAGCTACTAAATAATAGTCTTTCACCGCTTCCTCCAACAAACAGACTGGCTAGAAAAGCAAACATTTATATAGTCTAATCAGCAGGGGTCGGCAAACTGCGGCTCAGCAAACCACGGCTCGCGAGCCATATGAGGCTCTTTGGCCCCTTGAGTGTGGTTCTTCCACAAAATACCGACTTCTGCGCATGGGCCATGAAGTTTCGATTGTGGCTCGCGAGCCGCGGTTTGCCGACCACGGGTCTAATGGATGATGGTCCTGAAATTTCATCAGTTGGTTGCTCTTGATACTGAACAGTATCCAGCTTGGAAAACCCCCTCATGTTGCCTGTTCCTCCTTCTCTTTTACTGCCCTTTTTCCTCATTTCTGCTCTTTGAGACTGCAAGCCCTAATAGAGCAGGGCTAGAAAAGTCTGTCACGTGCTACTGACATGGAAACGAGGATGGTTGGAACCAGGATGACCCTAGAAAGAGCCCCGTGGATAAGATTTAGAGCCAGATTATTTACTACTATGGCAAGTAGCACCTCATTTCTGGTGACAAGTGAGGTAGTGATAATACTTGGCATATAGTGGCATCCATTACCAAGGCTTTAACTTATGGTAAATTGGGACCGTGTACAGGTGCAAGGTTGAAAGGTTAAAGGCGATGGTCATGGTAATGGAAAGGTACTGAAGCAATGGTAATTACAACACTATGAATCAGGATGGTTGCTGTTGTAAATACCATTTTGGAAAAATTAAAAAGGTGAGTCCAGTGCGGCCTAAACACTAAGATAGTATAAAAGTTGTGGGCCACAGTGGAATATTTGAAGGGAAAACTGTGCCAAAAACTAGGATCAAAGATGTCATTATGAAGTTGGCAGAGTTACACGGGAGACTAAATGCATGTTTCCAAGATCTGAGATAGAAACAATTGACTTCTTTAAAATTTTTTTATTTGTTTAATCTTTATTGTTGAAAGTTTTACATATGTCCAAACATCTAATACGGCATGTGTCCCTGAAACTAATGGGGAGGAAGAAGAAAAAAGTGAGTTTAAGATAGGAAGTGTCAATAGGAAAATCTGGAAACTGACCTTTCCCACCCCAGTCAATATAGTAATTACAAACAGCTTCGCAAGAAAAAAGGAACACAGACATTAGTGTTACCATAAAATATTTAAAGGTGTAGGACTGGTGGTTCCTATTACTCCTTTTCAATCACCTATTTTGGCCAAGAGTAAGTAGATGAATCTTGAAAAAGGGAGGACTACCAGAAACATGGCTAGACAACAGCCCCATGCAGCTGCTGGGTTGAATCGGATAGCTTTATCAGAGCAGATAAAGCACAAAACTTCTAGTTCTTGATATATTGCCATTGATTTGGCAAATAATTTCTTCTCAACTCCATCAGTAGGGAGGATCAAACACAATTTGCATTTACATGTCAATGACAACAATGTACAATCAATATCATTCATAGATAATTTGTTTATAAATTACCTAGCAAATGAAAGGAATTATAGTGATGCTAAAATACTGTGACTTTTCTTATTTTTCTTTTAATATATAACATTTTCTAATTATTTCATGATGTCACAAAAGGTCTTGGTTTGTTGCTTCTTTGATGGAAAACATTATACTGCATTAACAGTTTTGGATATCCATAGAACTCCCACAGTTGTAGCCACATATAGAACCCTTAGTAAAATTGAATTTGAATTAACTTTAACAACTTACATGATTTTCCTTTAAGAATTTCTTCAAAGATTTTATTCTCATTCAGAAACACAGTTTTTTTTGTCAGAATTAGAGGCCTTTATGCATATGTATAACTCTATCACTATAGCAAACACTATACTTTAAAAAACACACAATCCTATTATTGATGAAGGTATACATGTTTTGGTATACTAGTTAGTTTTTTTACTAATTACACTTAGCTCACTAAAGAAGTATCCCATTGATTAATTACTCAATAATATAATTAATTATTTTATACTTTTTTTGGGTAACAACCAATATACTCAAGATTCTCCAGGTTTATTTACCAGAAATTTCAAGCCTAATGTCAATTAAACAATGAGCTACACTCTGCCAGTGGTTCTCAACCTTCCTAATGCCGTGACCCTTTAATACAGTTCCTCATGTTGTGGTGACCCCCAACCATAAAATTATTTTCGTTGCTACTTCACAACTGTAATTTTGCAACTGTTATGAATCATAATGTAAATATCTGATATGCTATATGTTTTCCAATGGTCGCGACCCACAGGTTGAGAACCGCTGCAAGCTGTATAACTTTTTTTTTAAGTTTCAGTTTGGTTTAAATGAATATTTACATATACCTGAGGGAGAAACTAAAGGCAAAATAGATCATCCTAAAGAAATTAATGATTTGGCCCTCGCCAGTGTGGCTTGGTTGGTTGGGCATCCTTCCATGCACTGAAAGATTGCTGGTTCCATTCTAGCTGAGAGCCTATGTCAGGGATCCTGGTAGGAGGCAGCAGATTGATGTTTGGCTCTCACATATATGTTTTCTCTCTCTCTCCTCCTTTCCTCTCTCTCTCTCTAAAAATTAATAAAGAACCTTAAAAAAAGAAATGAATGATTTGAAACTACTGATGAAAATGAAAAAAGAAAGTGCCAAAGCAGGATTTTATTTGAACATGAAGACAAAAATCATGACTATAGAAGAAAAACACAATTTTAACACAGATAATGAAGACACTGAAGTTGTTAAAGATTTTGCTTACCTTAGTTCAGTCATCAGTTCAAATGGAGACTGCAGCAAAGAAATGAAGAGAAGGCTGAGTCTTGAGAGAGAAGCAATGAAAGAATTAGGAAAGATCACCAAAAACATGTGTGTCATCAGTAACTAAGGCTAAGATCATCCACACCTTCGTATTCCTAATTAGTATGGATGGATGTGAAAGGTGGAGAGTGAATATGGCTATTAGAAAAAAAATGATTCATTTGAAATATGGTATTGGAGGGGAACTCTACAGATACCCTGGACCACCAGAAAGAGGAACAAATTGGGTTCTAGAGCAAATTAATCCTGAAACATTCCTGGAGGCAAAAAAATGAAAAACACTTAAGTGGTCCTACTTCAGATACTTCATAAAAAACAGGGTTCTTTGGAAAAGACAATAATGCTGGGAAAAATAGAAGACAGGAGGAAAAGAGGAAGAAGAATGTGAGGTGGATTGATTCTGTAAGAGAATCCATAGGCATCAGTCTACAGGAGCTGAGCAGGAGTGTTGAGAACAGGGCATTGTGGTTGTCACTCATTCATAAGGCCATCAGGAATTAGAGCCATCTGAATGGCAGATAATACACAAAGACATGAATGGAAAGGAAAGCACAATGAACAACAAAAGATGTGAAATTCAAAGATCTGGTTTAAATTCTTGACCCTGATATTTTCTAACTGCGGGACTCGTGAAAATTACTTCAACTCTATGAAAGTTGACTTTCTAGTCTATAAAAATAGATATGCTTACGTAGTAAATTAGTTACATGGAATTTTAAAAAGGCGTATGGAATGCATAGCAAATTGAAAACTTCTTTAGACACCAGCTTTAAATTGGTCGTGGTTTCCTGGCTCAGTTGGTTGAGCATTGTCCCATGCATGGAAAGGTCCCTGGTTCAGTTCCTAGTCAGGGCACATACCTACGTTGCAGATTTGATCCCTGGTCGGGGTGGGTACAGGAGACAACCATTCAATGTTTCTCTCACCCCAACCCCTCTCTCTCTAAAACCAATAAAAAACATTTTTAAAAAACAATACATTAGTTTAAAAAATAACAAATAAATTGATCAGGGCAACTCGCAATTTATTTTTAGGCATTAGCTGACTGTATAGAGCATGATTTTTGATTACTGTTTTCATCTGTAACACATGAAGTGTTTAATGCCTGTGCAGGATATAAATTATAGAAGATATATTTCTATATGACTACACTCTCACTATAATTAGTTACTTATTCAATTGTCATTCTCTCTTCCCTGCTAATAAGAATTCTAAATTTCCTTGGGTGGAAATATGATAATCAAATTGTTTTCTCATTTTACATTAATTTCAGGCCATACCAATGTGGACTGTCTAACCACGGTCTTCATGTTGTATAAGACAAACCGAGTATTTTTTAAGCTGCTGTTTGTAGTGTTTTTTATTTGTGGCTGAACATACTTTAATTAATAATATTTATGTAGCATAGTTTCTGACTAGGTATTGCATCAATGACCTTATCAGAATAAACATGTACAGGGACTAATTCTATAAGGCATTTTATGAAAAGTATTATCAAAATTGTCCTTTAGGAACAAATGAATTAAATTTTATTTAAATGTTACATATATAGTTGTATTGAAAAAGTAATTTAGACCTATTACATATATAAATGTATAGAGAAAGAAAATAAGTTTAGTCCTAGCTGGTTTGGCTCAGTGGATAGAGTATCAGCCCTTGGACTGAAGGGTAATGGGTTCAATTCCAGTCACGGGCATGTACCTTGCTTGCAGGCTGGATCCCAGGCCCCAGTCGGGGCGCGTACAGCGGCAACCAATGGAAGTATCTCTCTCACATCCATGTTTATCTCTCTCTGTCTCTCCTGCTACCTTTCACTCTAAAAAATCAATGGGAAAATATCCTCAGATGAAGATTAACAACAAAACAAAATAGAAAAAGAAAATAAGTCTACTTTAAATTTAAAAGTCAGTATATCAATCTTGTTTTTTGTCTTAATCCACCTTTTTCTCTCTTTTTAAAATAAAGATTTTAAATGTATTTTTAGAGAGAGAGGAAGAGAGAAAAAAAATTGATGTGAGAGAGAACCATTGATTGGCTGCCTCCTGCTCACCCTCTACTGGGGATCAAGCCTGTAACACCGGCAGGTGCCCTGACCAGAATGGAACCAGCAACCCTTCAGTGCACCAGACCACACCCACCCAACTGGAGCCACACTATACAGGCCCCAGCTTTTCTCTTTATCACTCCCACTGTCTTTCCTTTATATCATCATTTTTATGTTATATTGTTTTTCACTACATATGGTTTGAAGAAGATGAATATATCCATTGCTGAACAGTAGTATAAAAAGGGATTTCCATTCTAGTATATACATTTATATTAATACTAGAGGCCCGGTGCATGAATTCGTGCAAGGGTGGGGTTCCCTGGCCTGGCTGGCGATTGGGGCCCAATCAGGGCCGGCTGGCTGGGGGGAAGGGGGGACACCACAGGAGGTTGGCCAGTGGTGGAAGGTTAACTATGGGAGTGCACTGACCACCATAGGGCAGCTCCTGCATTGAGCGTCTGCCCCCTGGTGGTCAGTGAGCATCATAGCAACCGGTCAATCGGTCATTCGGTCGACTGGTCATAACAGTCGCTTAGGCTTTTATATATATAGATATGCTAATGTATACATAACATCTATTTTATGCTTTCATTACAGTATATATTCTCCCCTGCTTATTGGTGGTAGTATTTTACACCCTGGGGAACTGAGACACTTTCAGACTAACATTTCCTTCCATTGGAAGGGGAAAATATAGATTCCTAATTACTCACAGTGATAGTAAATGATTGAAGCCTGGGACACTTCCAGTATTTTAAATCCCTGGTTTTAATAATTGCATCAAGGCTGGAAAATGAAAGTAACTTAAGGCAGTTGCAAACTGAGATGGCAGTTTCTCCTGTGTAATATTGCTAGAAATATTTGATCCCAGGGTCATTTGTAAGCATGATTCTAGTTCTATAGAGAAAACAAAACTAAAATATAAAGTGTTCATGTCTCTTTTTAGTGGTAGCTGCCTCTAGGTTATTTTGAAATAGTGAATTACTTGTTGGAATTTAGTTAAGACAAAACCAACTCCTGTTTCTTTAATTCAAATTGTTTCTTTTTTAGTTGTCTTTGGTCTCTTTCTTTGCTTTATGAGGCTGAAATAACTCTCACTTTTATATGGGAAACACAACCTCTACATCAGGGGTGGGAAATGTCCATCCAGAGGGCCCTATAAGTCCCACAAAATTATTTGGCCCGGCCCTGCCCAGGCATTAGGAGTGAGTAATTAAATGTTTGACCAAATATAGCAGGCTAATTTTTAAGTTGATAATTTTGTATGGCCCTTGAATGATGTTATAAATATTCAAATGGCCCTTGGGAGAAAAAAGTTTCCCACCCCTGTGCTACATAAACAGAAAATGAAAAATTCCTGTCTACATGCCAGGAAGAGACATTGTTATCTAACTTTGAAGGAATAGTTTCCATTTAGAAAATGAGCCAGTTAGAAAGCTCTCCCCCAGGATAACCTCAGAGTGTGTCCCCAGATGGTTATTTATGCTTTGATATACCTTTAAGATCAAAGAGAGTTCTCTAAGTGAGACTAGAATTGCTAAACTAGCCTCAATCATAATATTATTTAGACTATCTTCATGCCAACTTTATCATAATACTAGAGGCCTGGTGCATGAATTCATGGACAAGTGGGTCCCTCGGCCTGGCTGGCAATCGAGGCCTATCGGGGGGCCACCCGGGGGGAGGGACACAGGAGATTAGCTGGCCAGCCCCCCGATTGGGGGCCAATTGGGGATCTGGCCAGCAATGGGGAGGGGCTGTTAGAGGTTGGCAGGCGGGGGTAGAAGGGCCAAGGGAGGTTGGCTGTGGGAGTGCACTGACCACCAGGGGGCAGCTCCTGCATTGAGCGTCTGCCCCCCAGTTGTCAGTGTGTGTCATAGCGACCTGTCAGTTGACCAGTCATTCTGGTTATTCAGTCTTCCGTTCACTTAGGCTTTTATATACTATATAGATATTTAAAATCAGCAGGAGTGATTTTACATACTTTGTAAAAATAGCTCTAATACAACCTCTAACTTTCATCATTTAAAGAATGATGAAACTAAAAGACAAGCAACATAAATTTTAGTTACATTGTCACATAGCTAGTAAGAAAGCAACAGAGCACAAAACTGAGCGCAGGCCATTTCAATGTGGAGACTGAGGATGTTTAGGTCACTTAAAAAATGAGGTGGAGAAGGAACAACCCTATTTTCCATGTCTCTGTGGCAGAATATTCACTTGGCAAGTTGACTATGTTCATAGACTAGTCTTTCAGTTTCCTTAGCATGTAATCTCTTAACAGTTCCACCATATGGCATTTATCCATCTAGTTTATTTGCAATTCATAACCTTGTTTATTTTTCTCTACCAATTCCCCCATTAAATTACTCAGAACATCAGCTTCCTCTGAAGACATAAAATCCCACTGGCTTTATGAAACTATAAAGCTACACTTACTAATAGTTTCAGGTTTGAAGTTGACCACCTTTGTTTTATCCTCACTGTGTATTGTCCCTTTAGATAATTCAGCAAATTTGCTTTTCAATGTGGCATTCTTTAAGAAAATAATTACTTGACATATATATATATATATCCTGATACTTACAATTTTGAGCAGAGATGTTTAAGCCTCATATATTCTGATCATATAATAATCTTGTTGAGGCGACAGTAAGAAAGACACTCTTTCGGCAGTATTATGATAGATGCTGACAGGAAGATGATCGTGAGCAATGTAATGCAAGGTTCATCACGGTGCCCTTTTGAGCTTGACAAGAAGAGGATATGCTTTATAGTGGAGGAGACAATAAAAATTGGGTATTGGCAATCTGACATTGAAAGCTAAAATATGAATCCAGCAAAAATGAAAACATATTAACTCCTTTCAGAGAGAAAACAGCCTCAGTCTACTTGAGCACTTTATTGAGGCAAATCATGTAGGTAGAATTTGTCTGATGCAGTTTAAGTTTTAGGACATGGTATGATAAGTATTGTGAAGTATGCTGATCTTGATTTACATATGTAGATCTTGATCTACCTCCCTTTTCGTTTTGATAGCATTATTAGCACAATTTTTAGAGCTTATCAATATTTTTGACCTACATGATCCCACAATTTTCTACTTCAGTCAATTCATTTAAATAGATATTTTAGTAAATTGAACAATCAAATGTTAATTAATTATTTAGTCCTACAAATATCTCTTTCAAACAGATTAAATTTTGCCTCAATGTCTCAGTTTTGTTTTGTTTTGTTTTTTACATTCTATTTTTTAAAAAGTGCTTCTAGGGAGAATAAAGTTACTTTAATGATTTTGATAAAAATGGATTTTCATTTTTAACATGCTTTTTTGTTGTTAAGATAATGCACAGGAATGCTCTCACAGTCTATCTGTGGCTTATAGTACAGATAAATCAGGTTCTAATTTAAATAATGTCACTGAAATTTTACTGCTTTGCCTTACCACTTAACTTAATTTTAATAACTAGTATTGAATTTTCTGGAGATTTTTCCCACTCACAGATATAGATGTGCTAAATCAGAAATCAGTGAGTTACGGGGACTGAATGGAGTGAGATCTTACCACGTCCCTTCAGAAGGACATGTGGAAGTGGCAGGGTCAAACAAGCTTTGCTGTGCTTTCATTAAAACTGATCATTATTCACGGGGTGATCTATAATATCATGATTCACTCTAGGCAGTCATTATTACAGATTTGTGAAGGTCATGTGCAGTGTATTATCTACTTACACTATATCTTCTGATGTGAAGCAAGACATTAAAAGGAAAAGAGTGATCAAAAGTTTTCCAAGATATTTTTATTCTAATATTAGGCCACCTTTTACAGAAAGTGCCTTTTCAGTATTAACTCTGAGATGTTTAATTTGGCTTTTAGTCAGTGAAATCTTATAATATATAAATTATCACATAACTACTTATCATTGCAATGAGAAACATTATAGAAGAGTATATATTATATTTACACTATATAGTTAATATATATATACTATAAAGTCCACAGAGTTATTTTTATATCCATTGTTCTCTTCATAGGCTAAAACGTCATCTTACTTAGACAGTCATCCAAATGAACTGTGCTGAAATAGTTCCTTCTTCATGAGAGACTTTATTATTTTTTCTAATATTAAGTAGCATCTATAAAATACTAATAAGTTGACTGAGTGGTGAGAAGGTAAGTGTCGCCTGCTCTTACAAGACAATGTAGACTCAAAGGGAGGGTTTGTGTATAGTTGCATTTTTACTATTTGAAAGAACTGAAATTGTTTGTAACTGAAATTAAAAGAGCAAGTTGAATTGTACAAGTTGATATTGCTTATGTATAGTCTAAATTACTAAATGTAGGGAGCATCTTGTCTCTGTGTCATCTGTCCAGACAGGTGATATGAGAGATGCCTCAGGACGCTGTCCATAGGCCCTTTTAGGTCTAGCAGCATCCTGCACATATCCTGTCTCTGCTTGCCTGCTCAGAAGGCATTCTGCCACTCTGCTGGCTGGCAGGAACCCAGATAATCTCAGTAGGGCTGTCTGAGGCCCTTTCTTATAAACACACCAAGCAGCATGTTCTGTTTCTGCACTATTGCTGCTTCTGAGTCGTCTGCCTAGGAAGTAAAGTTCCCTTCCTTTACTTGGGCAATTTGTACAGAATTTTCTTTTTGCTGTACAATTGTAAAGAATATTCCGGCAGTTAATTTCTGCTCAAATGAAGAGAAGAGTCTTGGGAGAAAGAAATGTGAGAGAAATTGTTAATATTTTAAAATATGCTCAGGAAAATGGTTCCTCTTCCCATGATGCTACAATAGTCCACATGGCAGTGTACGATTTCATGATCTCAATTCTACCTCCCTACTCAGCCTTATCTCTCCCCCTGTCTGAGCAGTTCCTAAGCTTCATTCTACTTATTATTTATTTACTTATTTTACTTTTACTCTACTCATTTTTTAGATGCAGG
Organism: Myotis lucifugus; assembly: GCF_000147115.1. NCBI lineage: Eukaryota > Metazoa > Chordata > Mammalia > Chiroptera > Vespertilionidae > Myotis > Myotis lucifugus. Next base: position 1,371,414 of record NW_005871300.1, read on the forward strand.
CCTAATATTAATGCCTAAAGCATCTCTTTCTTACGGAAAATAGGTTTATTTTTTCACAGTTACCTACATACCTTTGTCAGAGT
>NW_005871300.1:1371690-1417433 GCF_000147115.1 Myotis lucifugus
ACGCCTAAAGGTTTTGAATAGATGCCACAGTGGAGTGCCCTTTGCATGCCACGGTGCTAACCTTCGATGAGGAAGAATGGGGCTGCACTCTCATGGAACTGTAACAGAGGTGTTTTGAATACATTTTTTTAAAAATTCATATTCTATGGTACTCAGTGTTGCCCAAGTAAGTCTTATATCCAAAGTCCTTTATTCAAACCTCCTATGCATTAATTTTTCTACAACCTGTACCTCTGTTGATCACGCATTCCTTCCTGGAGCTCTCGCTTCTCTTAGCCTGCCTAATGTCTTCTCTTTTTGTGGGATACTGCTGAGTTTTTGCCTTGATCTACCAATGAGTCCTTTTTTTTCTATTCACAACTGCAGTTACTCTCCAAGTTTCATTCCCATCAATTCACTCGCTCTAATATACTCTCTCTGGAGGGCGTTTTACATTCGTGGAACATTTACTATTAGTTTTAGTAACTTCCTAAGTTTTGTTTCTGGCATGACTTCTTCCCTGAATATCAGAATTATTTTTCTAATTTTTCACAGACAAGTCTAACTGAAAGCCTAAATATGAAATAAAATGAACTATTCCCTTTTCCTATTGGTGTGTTATTTTCCAATTCAGCCAGAAAGAATATTTAAGCATTTTACTTGGTCCTTCCTTTTATTCTCACACTCCAATATTCATGAGTCATCATATGGAGTATTTTATAAACTATAGAATCCTTCCTTCTCTTTACATTTCAACTCTTACCACCCCACTTTAAGCCATTGATGTCTCATGCTAATTCTGTATCCTAATATTTCTCCATCTCTATTCTCTTTTCTCTCTCTTTAATTTGTTTACCATAAAGTACCACATAACTTTATCTACAGCATATTATCCATCAAGTAAATATCTTTTTCAAAAAACTTTTAATGATTTTTATTACCTATTAACTAGAGTTCAAATCGCCTTGCTGGCACAATCTTCCATAATCTGCCACTAAACTTCATTTCTTTATTTTTCTTTCAAATTTCTCCCCATCCCCCATATAAAGCAGTGCAGCAATTGACAAATATTAATTCTTTGTCAAATAAACAACATATTTCCCCAGAAACTTGGAAGGGAGAAGTAATTCAGACATATGGATATAGAACTCATTATATAGATGAATTAACAATGAAATTATATAAATGAAAAAGTATATATGAAATAAGAACTCTAAGACAGAACATTGTGGGGTAACACTTGATTGTGGGGTGGTAATGGTGGTAGTGCTGCTGAAGAAGAGGAAAGAAGTAGGAAACTAAGAAAATAATGTTGTTCCAGAAACTCAGTGAAGTCAGAATACCAAGGTATCAGTATTTTAGACATCTTTCGTGATGAGAACTGAACAATGCATTGGATTTGAAAGTAGAGAAATATAAGGAAACTAGAGGCCCAGTGCATAAAATTTGTGCATGGGTAGTATCCCTAGGCCTGCCCAGCAATCAGGGCCGATCTTGAGGAGACTGGGGGGGGGTGACCAGGGGGCCCCCACTGGCACCAACTTGGAGGTGACCAGTGGGACAATTGGGGTGCGGCACTGACCTGCTCGCTGGCCGGCCCCACCCCATGATCGCCCTGCTGCCACTACCATTCAAGGGGGGTGGCCAGTCACCTCCCTCTGCAGGGCAACCAGCGGGGAAATCAGGGGGCCCCCTGCTGGCACCCACCTTGGCTGGCCTGGGGCCTGCAGGCTGGGGGCAGCTCCTGTGTTAAGCATCTGCTCCCTGGTGGTCAGTATGCATCATAGTGACGAGTCATTCCACCAGTCATTCCTCCGTTTGGTCGATTTGCATATTAGGTTTTTATTATATAGGATTGGGCTTGGCAATTTATGATTTAGTTTAAAAAGTTTGAAAGTGAATGAATTCAGCATTCATCTCAAAAACTAGATGTATTTTAACAGAATAAAGCTAAAGAATGTAGGAGGGAAAAATTAACTCTCAGTGAGATGGAAACCAGGAAAATTTAGAGAGGAAAATCAGAAGCTGGTTCTTAACAAAAAATTAGTGTACTTGGTAAAATAAGAATGACAAGAAAAAAGAGAAAGATAATCATGAAAAAATATAATTAAAAAGATAAGATTACCTTTCATCTTATGAAAGATACATCATAAGAAAATATAATTTCTGAGTAAACTAATAATCATAGAAGAAATTGAATTAGTAAATAAATCTACCTGCACCAATGATTCATGTTCCAATTGGTATTACAAACCAGTTTACAAAGTTGGTAAGAACAAAAAAAAAAACCAAAAAAAAAACCTCTATGTGATACAAAATCTTTCTAAGACTGGTATTAAGGAGCAAAGCTCTCCAACACAATACTTAAAGCAGAATAAACTTGATCAAAATTATCAAACTCTCAAAACTAGGAGAGGACATACCGAATAGAAATCTTTTAGCTCAATCTCTGCATTAGTATTACATGCTGCTATAACAAATTACCACAAACTTTGTAATTTAATATGATTTAGCATCTTAACTATTCTGTAGATCCCAAATCCAACATGGGCTCACTGGCTAAAATCAAAGTGTCTCAGGACAACCTTCCTTCTGGAGGCTCTAGAAGAGAATCTGTTTTCTTGTCTTTTCCTGCTTCTAGAGGTCACCCATGTACTTTGGCTCCTATCCCCCGCCTTTATTTACAGAGAGAGCACATTGCTTCTTTCTGACCCTTCTCTATAATCCCATTTCTCTCTTCTAGGAGCTGGGAATGTTTCTCCATTTTCCAGGACCTATTTGACCAGATTAAATCCACCTGGATAATCCAGGCTAATCTGTCCATTACAAACTCCTTATCTAATCTGCCAAGGCTCTTTGATCTCTTTTTTTAAATATATTTTTACTACAGGCCCAGTGCATGACATTCGTGCACTGGGCAGGGAGAGTCCCTCAGCCAGGCCTGCGTGCTCTCGCAGTCCGATACCCCTCAGGGGATGTCTGCCTGCTGGCTTACATCCCCCAGGGGTCTCGCAGTCTGGGACCCTCGGGGGATGTCCCCAAGGGATCAGGCCTAAGCTGGCAGTCAGACATCCCTCTTGCAGTCTGGGGCTCTCACAGTCCTGGACCCTTCGCTCCTTACTGCCCACCTGCAGCAGAGGTGGGAGAGGCTCTCCCCACCACTGCTGAGCTCACCAGCCTTGAGCCCGGCTTCTGCCTGAGTGGCACACCCCCTGTGGGAGTGCACTGACCACCAGGGGGCAGCTCCTTCATTGAGCATCTGCCCCCTGGTGGTTAGTGCATGTCTAGCGACTGGTTGTTCCACCATTCAGTTGATTTGCATATTAGGGTTTTATTATATAGGGTTGATTTCAGAGAGGCATGGAGAGGGAGAGAGATAGAAACATCAGTAATGAGAGACAATCATTGATCGGCTACCTCCTGCACGCTCCCCACTGGGGATCAAGCCCACAATCCGAGAGGAAAAGCCTTTGATCGAAATTGAACTCGGGACACTTCAGTTCACAGGTCAACACTCTATCCACTGAGCCAAACAAGCCAGGATGGCTCTTTGATCTTCGATATGAAATAATATATTCATGAGTTCTAAGGATTAGGAGAGAGAGAGAGAGAGAGAGAGAGAGAGAAAGAGAGAGAGAGAATGTGTATATGAAAAGGAATTTTTGGACTGTAGCACCAGGTGTTCCCCTGGGCAGGATGGTTCCTGGGCTCTTTCTCTGATGGGGTCGAAGAATTAATCCACGGACTGAAGATGGTATAGCAAAGGTGGAAATTTTATTGAAGAACAAGTACAGACTCCCACATTGGGAGGGGGAAAGATTCCTGCCAACTTCCTGTTTCCATGGTTTATAAAGGCCACAAGTCCCTGTGTCCTGATATCCCTTCTGATTGGTCAATATTCCCTTTTGAATTGGTTACTATAGTAACTCCTGAGTGCTAAAGTCAAACCTCACATGGGACATGTGATGCCCTCCTCCCTCATTGTTCTCCTATTCCCTCTGGGCTTTCTTCCTCCTTTTTTATTTTTTAAATATAGACCTTTTGGCTACTTCCAGTTCCCTTATCTTATGTAAATGTAACTGTTGTCTCTCCCTTGTCTTATAGAAATGTAACTTCTCCCAGTCTGTAAGCCTGTATTTTTTTTTATGGACCCCCAATTCTAAAATTCCCTAAACCTGCCTATATTCTCCTAAAATTCTTATTTCATGTGTGTGTGTGTGTGTGTGTGTGTGTGTGTGTGTGTGGATGGGGGGCATTATTCTACCTACCACAATCTAATTTTTGAATATTGATGTACAAAAGTCTTTTAAAATTTCATCAATCCTTATCCAACTTTGTGTGTATTATCCAACTTTGTGTGTATGTGTGTGTATCATAAACATATTGGCTCAACCTAGGAAAGAAGCATAGTGTAACATGAGAAAATCTATCATTGTAAAGCACCACACCAATAGACAGAATTTCAAAAACTTTTCCAAAAAATAAACAATCATTTTTTAAATAAAGAAAATCCCTTCTGGCTAACAGAATAGAAAGGAATTCTACTTCATATAACATGTTTACTAAAAATGTTATAAATGTATCAGACACCTCTGGTGTTCTGCCCTACATCTGGTCATTACAACCCTTATTCCACCTGAGATGGGGTAGACAGATTTGTGTTGGCTGTGACTCATTGTGTTTTCATGTCATGCCTCAAGCACACACCTGATTGTTAATTTTCTGCCCAGGCTTTCTCTGAAATTATAGATGCTAGTGAGAACATGCACAGCCCTTGCATTGTTTTTTACCAATGGCACAAATATGTATTTTGTGAGGAAAGATATACAATAAATCCAACCCATAAAGGTGTGCCCCCAATGTTGTTAATATTTTGGGGGCCTGGAAAATATGAATCAAAAGGATTCACAGTGAGGGTGGATAGTTTGGTAAGGAAAGGAGCATTGATTAAGAGTGTAGGATAAAGGAATCATTTAATTGTAGGATATAATTTTGAACATTGTTATGGAACTAAGATAATTGACCAGTAGACAGATATTTTTATTAAATTTTATTTAACATATAAGCCTAAACAAATGTTAGTCATTTGCTGACTTCTGAAAATAAGATTTTTAGCTATTATATATCATGCTTTTAATACAAACATTTAAAAATCTAGAACAATATAAACTGTACAGACTTGATCTTTTTAGTTTTGTTTTTAAACAAAATCTCTAAACACACCAATGTCCCATTTCATTTGAATTTTTATCTTAATCATTGGTATTAAAATAGGAATTTTAAGGGAATATAGGCAGGTTTAGAAAATTTTTAGAATTAAGGTCCATGGAAAAAACCCATGGCTATAGACTGGGAGAAGTTTCATTTCTTTAAGACAAGGAAGCAGAAACAGTTACATTTACATAAGATAAGGGAACTGGAAGTAGCCAAAAGGTCTATATTTAAAAAATAAAGAAGGAGGAAGAAAGCCCAGAGGGAATGGGAGAACAATGAGGGAGGAGGGCATCACATGTCCCACGTGAGGTTTGACCTTTGAGCTCAGGAGTTACTATAGTAACCAATTCAAAAGGGAATATTGACCAATCAGAGGGGACATCAAGTTGGCGGGACTCTTTCCCCCTCCCCACATGGGAGTCTATACTTGTTCTTCAATAAATTTCCACCTTTGCTATACCATCTCCCATCCATGGATTCATTCTTTGACTCTGGCAGACAAAGAATCTGGGGAACCATCCTGCCCAGGGGAACACCGCGTGTTCCAGTCCAAAAAATCACATATCAGTATGAAATGAAAAAATTGTTTTCATGTCCAAACATGGAATTTTTTTTGTGTGTGCTACGCAATTGCTACTCATAAAAGCAAAAGAAAGAAAGAAAAATAGAAAAATGAGGAATGAACTTTTAGGGAAAGGTTTCTAACCCTTGTAAAGGATAATCATGTGCAAAGCCAGGAATTCTCCCACAACATACTCACCACATTAGTTAATCTGTCGTCTCTATAACCCTCCTCTACTGATTTCTCTCTTCTAATGAGGGCTCGGCGCTTCAGCTATGGACAGTGGATGTTGAGGGGCTTTGCTGATCCATTCTCCAATGAATAAAGAGACTGCCATATTCCTTCAGGTGAACACAATGTTTTTAAAATGTCTAGATATATTATTTGCTTTGCTTCTCTTATGAATAAAGCCAATTGATAACTAACTTACCAAAGATTACACAATCTGGATGTGAATAAAGTGCCAGAGAATGAAATCATAGTGGCTATTTAGGAAGCAGGGAGCAATGAAGATCGTGCAAAGGTGGAACAGAGTACAACAAGAGCAAGAGAAATCTTTGGAGAAAGTGTTATATTAGAGTAAGATTGGTTAAAGGGAATGAGTTAGAGGTAATAAAAAGAAAAAAAAAAGACTGACATCAAAAAACTGTGATTTCTGTTTTGTATACATTGGACTTAATGACCCTGATTTTCTCCCCCCCTTTTAATCATTATTGTTGAAAATATTACATCAGTCTTCCTTTCCCCCCATTAACCTCTTCAGCCCCCTCCCGTCCTTCACCCCACATCTCATCACCCCATTGTTTGTGTCCACAGCTTATGCATATATGCATACAAGTTCATTGGTTGATCTCTTCCCACCCACCCTCCCTGCCTTCCCTCTGAGGTTTAACAGTCTATTAATGCTTCTATGATTCTGGGTCTATTTTTGATGGTCAGTTCATTTGTTTCATTAGATTCCACATACGAGTGAGATCATGTGATACTTATCTTTCTCTGACTGGCTTATTTTGCTCAGCATAATACTCTCCAGGTCCATCCATGCCATTGCAAATAGTAAGAGTTCTTTCTTCTTTATTGCCACTTGATATTCCATTGTGTAAATATACCATAGTGTTTTTGTGTTTTTTGTTTTTGTTTTTTTTTATCCACTCGTCTGCTGATGGGCACTTAGGCTGTTTCCAAGTGTTAGCTATTGTAAATTGTGCTGCTATGAACATAGGGGTGCATCTATTCTTTCTGATAAGTTTTTCAGGTTTCTTAGGACATATTCTTAGAAGTTGGATGACTGGGAAAAAGGGGAGTTCCATGGTTTTTTTTTGCTTTTTTTTTTTTGAAGGAAACTCCATATTGTTTGCCACAGTGGCTGCACCAGTCTGCATTCCCACCAGCAGTGCACTAGGGTTTCCTTTTCTCCACATCCTCGCCAGCACTTGTCATTGGTTGATTTGTAGATGATAGCCATTCTGACAGGTGTGAGGTGATAGCTCATTGTCATTTTGATTTGCATCTCTCAGATGATTAATGACTTTGAAAATTTTTTCATATGTCTCTTGACTTTCTGTATGTCCACTTTGGAGAAATGTCTATTTAGGTCCTTTGCCCATTTTTTATTGTTTGTCTTCCTTTTGTTAAGTTGTATAAGTTTCGTATATATTTTGGAGATTAACCCCTTAGCAGGTGTATTGCTGGCATGTAGTGGGGTCTCATTATGTTGTTGATGGTTTCTTTTGCCTTCCATAAGCTTTGTATTTTGATGTAGTGCCATTTGTGTATTTTCTCCTTAATTTCCATTGCCCTAGGAGATGTATAGTAAACATATTGCTACAAGAGATCTGAGATTTTGGTGCCTATGGTTTCTTCTAGGACTTTTATCATTTCACATCTTACATTTAAGTCTTTTATACATTTTGAGTTTATTTTTGTGTATGGAGTAAGTTGATGGTTTAGTTTCACTTTTTTTTTTTCATGTACCTGTCCAATTTTAACAACACCATTTATTGAAGAGACTCTCTTGACTCCATTGTATGCTCCTGCCTCCTCTGTCAAATAATAATTTAGCATAATGGCTTGGGTCAATTTCTGGGTTCTCTGTTCTGTTCCATTGATCTATATGCCCGTTCTTTTGCCAGTACCAAGCTGTTCTGAGTACAGTGGCTTTGAAGTATAACTTGATATCTGGTATTGTGATTCCTCCAACTTTGTTCTTCTTTCTTAAGATTGCTGCAGCTATTCAGGGTCTTTTTAGGTTCCATACACATTTTTGGAGTGTTTGTACTAGGTCTGTGAAATATGCCATTTGTACTTTAATAGGGATTGCATTGAATTTATAGATTGCTTTGGGTAATATGGACATTTTGATGATGTTGATTCTACCAATCTATAGAACATGGTATATTCTTTCACTTATTTATATCTTCCTCTATCTCTTTTTTCAACACAGTTTGCAGAGTACAGGTCTTTTACCACTTTGACTAAGTTTATTCCTAAGTATCTTGATTTTTTTGTTGTTGTTGCAATGGTAAATGGGATTGTTCTTTTAATTTCTCTTTCTGAGAGTTCACTATCCTATATAATAAAAGCCTAATATGCTAAGTGTCTGGTCATTCAGTTGTCCATTCAACCAATCAAAGCATAATATGCTAATGATATGCTAAGGCCACTCAACTGCTCACTATGACGTGCACTGACCACGAGGGGTCAGATGCTTAATGCAGGAGCTGCCCTCTGGTGGTCAGTGTGTTCTCACAGGGGGAGTGCTGCTTAGCCAGAAGCCAGGCTCATGGCTGGCAAACACAGAGGCAGGGGCGGAAGCCTCTCCTGCCTCCTCAGCAGTGCTAAAGATGTCCAACTGACAGCTTAGGCCCTGTGGAGAGTGGGCCTAAGCCATCAGTCGGACATCCCCTGAGGGCTCCCAGACTGTGAGAGGGCACAGGCTGGGCTGAGGGACCCCCACCCCCCCAGTGCATAAATTTTATGCACCGGACCTCTAGTTGGTATATAAAAATACTATAGATTTTTGGCTGTTAATTTTGTATTCTGCTACATTGCCAAATTCATTTATTAAATCTAGTAGTATTTTTGATGGAGTCTTTAGGGTTTTCTATGTACAGTATCATGTCATTTGCAAAAAAATGAGAGTCTTACTTCCTTCTTTACAATTTGAATGCCTTTTATTCCTTCTTCTTGTGTGGTTGCTATAGCCAGGACTTCCAGAACTATGTTGAACAAGAGTGTTGAAAGAGGGCATCCCTGTCTTGTTCCTGTTCTTGCAGGAAATGGTTTTAGTTTTTGCACATTGAGTATAATTTTGGCTCTAAGTTTGTCATATATGGCCTTTATTATGTTGAGGTATGTTCCCTCTAGTCCCACTTTCCTGAGAATTTTTACCAAAAAAAAGTGTGTTGGATTTTGTCAAATGCTATTTCTGCATTGATTGATATGATCATGTGATTTTTATCTCGCAATCTGTTTATGTGACTTTTCATATGACTGAAAATTTTAGACTCAATATAATGAATACTCTCATTTATTCTACAAATATTTATTGACCATCACACCCTGTTCTAGGAAATAGTAAATCCAATGATGAAGTAGATAGATAAGATCTAAGTTCTCATAAATTTCAATTTAGCAATGTGTTTTATTCCTAAATAATACAGAGAGGCAATGCATCACAGTCAATCAGATAGACCAAGATTTGAATTCCAAATCTGTCAATTAGTAGTTTTTGTGCCTTGAGTAAGTTACGCAACTTCTCTGAGCCTTATGTATTTATTTGTAAAATAGAGATAATAATTAGCTCATAAGGTTGTTATTATTATTAAAATTAAGTGATGAATATGTAGCTGTTCACACAGTGCATGGAACTTAACATTTATTATCTTATGTATTATGTTAGATTATTATTATCAAAATTTTTATTATTATGATTTAGTGCATATTGTGATGACTGAGTCTTATTGAACAAGTCAGAACCATTTAGGCATAATTCAAAGGTGACTAATAGTACTTGCATTTGTTGGGGTTGTGTAAAGTAGGTAAGAGGATAAAGGATAAGTTTTTATAAGCCTAGAAAGGAAAACAAAATAAATTTCTACAGGGTTTTTAATTGCAAAGAGTGCTAGGTCTTAGGATTTATTTTTAACTGTGGTCAAGAGTCACCTTTCGTATAAAGTTAACTTAATAGGAATTATAAGCTAGTTATGTCAGTATTTTGCTCATTTTTAGTAACTGGTATTACTACAGTAATGAAAGATCAAAATCTTCTTGTAATTTGACTAATGAATTAACAAATAATTAATTTGAAGTAAAATTTTCAAAGGCTGGAATATAATAAACAACTGTGTTCAACTGTAAATTTAGATTTATCCAGAATTCATTCATAGTTAGTAGTAACATAGACATATGCTATTATTGATGATATTTTTAAAAAATATATAAGAACTGTGGCACTTTATGTAAGACCCATTCTTATTTGACTTAAAGATATTGACAAATTTAAAAGTATTCAAACAGAAATTAATCTTTCAGTATAAAATTCCATTTATTATTTTCTACCCATGAAATAAAACTTATCTAAAAATTTTTAACTTTTCTCTTTCAGGATCTTATACTTTCAAAGGATTAACTTGAGATATTGGACACTATTTTCTCCCTCACTAATGAGATGAGTGTCTCAGTATAGAAGCCTGGAACACTGAGTTTTTCCACAGATAAATTTCATTGATCATTTCCTTAAGAGTTCATTTGATCCCTGTTCTCCAAATAGAACTGCCTGTTTTCAATTTTTTCTTTTTTTTAGTTTATTATTAAGCTCTTAATATTTGTACTTCTTACTTAATGAGCAATTACAAATACTCTTTAATAAATTAACTAATGCACAATTCAGTTATCTATTTTTAGAAATTCCATCTTATATGTGGTATGTGTATATATAATTTAAAATAAATGTTTTAAAGATTATTTATTCTTTTAAAATAAAAATAGAAGGTCATATTTTAAAATATTAAACAAAAATATTATTAATTGATCCACTCCCCATTGCTGCTACATATCTCAAATTAAGCTGTGTGGATTTTTTTTTTGTGAACACTGAGATAAGATGATAGAAGCAGCATTAATTTAAATATAATTATTACTAGAAGCCCAGTGCATGAAATTTGTGCATTCAGGGGGTTCCCTCAGCCCAGCCTGTGCCCTCTCACAGTCCAGGAGCCTTCAGGGGATTTCCAACTGATGGCTTAGGCCTGCACCTAAGCCGTCAGTCAGACACCCTTAGCACTGCCACAGAAGTGGGAGAGGATCCTGCCACTGCCGCTGCGCTCACCAGCCGTGAGCTCAGCTCAGGGCTTCTGGCTGAGCAGTGCTCCCCCTGTGAGAGTGCACTGACCACCAGGGGGCAGCTCCTGCATTGAGCATCTGCTCCCTGGTGGTCAGTGCGCATTATAGCAACCAATCATTCCACTGTTCAGTCTATTTGCATATTAGCCTTTTATTTTATAGGATAATAAAAGGCTAATATGCAAATCAACCCTAACACCCGAATGACCAGTCGCTAAGCAATTAGTCGGACATCTTCTGAGTGCTCCCAGACTGCCAGAGGGATGTCTGACTGCCAGCTTAAGCCTGATCCCCCGGGGAGCAGGCCTAAGCTGGCAGGTTGACATCCCCTGAGGGCTCCTGGGCTGCCAGAGGGTGCAGGCTGGGCTGAAGGCGCCCTGAGTGCACAAATTTTTGTGTACCAGGCCTCTAGTATAGTATAATTATCAAATTCACATTAATTTAAATATAATTATTGTAAATTTTAGATTTAATTAATTCATTTAGTCAGACAATATTATGGTATTTTAGATATTCTTGGGGTTTCAGAAGGGAAAGCATATTGTTACATAAATGATTTTTCATCTTCCCTTAGAAACTTGTCTCAGATGTCCCCATTACAATGTCAAGTATTAGGGGAGTAAGCTTTGGTGCTTCCAAAGCACAAACTTCCCTGGAGAGTATAGAGAAGCTTGCTCCTGGGGGCAGGGGGGGTACACATGAGGAAAGCAGAGTGGATAATTAATAATTCATCTTCCAAGGAAATACAGAGGTCATCCAGTTTTTACTACATCAGGAATTTTATAAAAGAGATTAAAAAAACTTAGTTTTATGTTATAAATCTGATTTATTTGATAGATGCTAACTGTAGACTTGCATGAAGTAATATAAAAAGAGGGAATAGATTTGAAGCTAAATGTGACTAAAATATTTCTAGTGATATAGAACTATGTATCCAAAATTTCTGATATTCCCAACTCACCTAAAGTAAAATATAATAGTCTGTGACTGACTATTTATGCTCATTCATTAGAGAGTTGATGCCAATTTGAACTAGGGTGGGCTCATTGGAAATCAAAAGAAGTGGAATTAATTAGAGCTCTATTTTAAAGGGAAATATAACTTTCCATTAAAGCTGAATAGAAAGTAGACATAGCCTGGCTAGTGTGACTCAGTGGTATAACTCATCTATAATAATAAAAGCATAATATGCAAATCAACCGAATGTCCAGACGTCCTTCCAGACAACCTTCCAGATGAAGCTGAGACTGCAGCTGTGGAACTGGGGCAGCTGCCGCAGCTGCGAGGGCCTACTCTTGCATGAATTTCGTGCATCAGGCCTCTAGTTTTTGTATAATGTTCATTTTACCAAAGTTGTAATACATACATTTTTTGTTCTGTACAACTTTTATATGAGACTTCTATTACTACTATTATCTTTGTACATATGAAGAAACTAAATGTTAAATAGTTATGTGATGTCTTCAGGAAAGATTTTTTATAACATATAATTTTTAATATCAGGTTGTTTATTTAACATCATGTTTACATTTTCATATATTTATTCCTCCATTTAAAAACATCTTTGTTTTTAATCCTCATTGAGGATATATTAATTGATTTTAGTGAGAGAGGAAGGGAGAGAAACGTTTATCTGTTGCTGCCAGTATGCGCCAGCCAGTGATCAAACCCACAATCTATGTATGTGCCCTGACCCAGAACCAAGCCTGCAATCTTTTTGGTGCATGGGATGATGCTCCAACCAATGGTGCTATATGCCTGGGCCCAAAACATCTTTTTTTGTTGTTGTTAATCCTCACCCAAGGATATTTTTCCCATTATTATATTATTATTATTATTATTATTATTATTACTTTAAGAGGGGAAGGGAGGGAGGGAGAAAGAGACAGACAGAGAGAGAGAGAGAGAGAGATGGATATGAGAGAGATACATCGAATTATTGCCCCTACCACCACTACCACCCACAGGTTCTCTGACCAGGCTGGGGATTGAACCTGCAGCCCAGATATGTGCCCTTGATCAGGAATTAAACCTGAGACCCTTCTGTGGGCCAGCTGATGGCAACGCTCTAACCACTTGGCAACAGTGGCCAGGGCCAAAAACATATTTTTATGCACCACACTTCATACTGCATGATGGACATACAAACCCAGACAGTCCACAAAATGAGATTACTATCTAGGAATGGTATACAGATATCTAACCAAATAAACATAATAACGTATTTGAGATACTTTGGTATAAGCAAGTATACATTAGAGTAGGAACATTTTATGATAGAGTTAAATAATCTGACTGAGGAAAAATTAATTTGATACTGGCTTTTGAAAGTTATGATTTAAAGTTTAGTGTAAAATTAAAGGGGATCCCTGATGTACAGAATCAAACAGTTGGAGTAAGGAAAGAACTTTCATTTTGAATAGAAAATATTTAATCAGCACTTGTCTTCATCACCTGGAACAAGGCCTTTTATTTGATGTTTATTTGATCTCCCTTATGGAAAGGAGACAATAAGCAGTTACTTTAAAAGTGCATTTTAGCCCTGGCCGGCTTGGCTCAGTGGATAGAGCGTCAGCCTGCGGACTGAGGGGTCCCAGGTTCGATTTTGGCCAAGGGCACATGCCTGGGTTGCGGGCTCGATCCCCAGTGGGGGGCGTGCAGGAGGCAGCTGATCAATGATTCTCTCTCATCATTGATGTTTCTGTCTCTTTCTCCTTCTCCCTTCCTCTCTGAAATCAATAAAGAAATATATTTAAAAAAATAAAAATGCATTTTAGTACTCACTGGGGAGTCTATTTTGGTGCTGGTTTGGCCACCAATTCAGGTATTAGCTATATCACTATTAAGAAAGGGAAATAATAGGGAATTTGGGACATATGTGTATAGAAACCCAACAGCATAAATGTAGGTGTATATGTGTATGTGTGTGGGAGTGTGCTTGTGTGTGTGCATGTATGTGCACATAGTTTGTGCTATGTACCTTTGTGTTGAGACATCAGTGGGGTAGTGATAGAGGTTAATAGAGAAGTTTGTAGTTAAATGGACAAAGACACAGCAGTTCACATCAGAAATATGTATCAAGATGCACGTTTGTGTGATCAAGAAGATTTTGTGCAAAGTATTTTAACTCTCTGGATCTAAATATTTTCTTTCATGATCTCTGTGGTGATTAAAGTGTCCCAAGCCCTACTAGTGTCAAGTCAAATAACAGTTAACATTAGACTTTTCTTTGTTATTCATGTGTCAATCTGTTTTCAATATTAGTTAAAATTATCTTTTTTGTTTATAGAAACTCTTTGTGAATTACTCATTTAAAAACACACACACATTAGGGCATGTTTAAGAAACAAAAACCCAGCATCATATAATTAGTTTTAGCATAATCCTATATAATAAAAGGCCAGCGACCATAATGGCATAACGACCAGAACAACCAATCGACCAGTCACTATGAGGTTCATTGATCACCTCTCGGTTCCTCCCCCTAGCCCGCAGGCTCTGATTGCTGGATGACCAACAGGGAACCATGGGGAATGGGGGTGGGTGGTGGTAGGGTGGGACTGGGGACTGTCAAACAGATGGAAGGCAGACCTCTTGGTTCCTTCCCCTGGCCCACAGGCTCCAATCGCTGGACGGTGAACAGGTAACTGGCATGGGTGGTGGCGGGGCAGGACCAGGGACTGGTAAGCAGGCAGAAGATGGCCCTGATCACAGGATAGGCCTAGGGACCCTACCCGCACATGATTTCCTGTGCTGGGCCTCTAGTAAGATTATCCTAGCTGATAAAGAGGGGATATGCAAATTTACCATAACTCTGCCACAAAGATGGTGGTGCCCATAGCCAATAAGAAGGGAATATGCAAATTGAGGGTCATTCCGCAATAAAGATGGCCGGGCCGAGCCGCTTGAGTCGTGCCAAAGCAACAACGCAGGCATTCCACCCCGCCCTGCCAGTGGAGGGCCTGTGGCCAAGGCGACATAGGTAGGCATCCCGCCCCGCCCCAGCTGCTCTGGGCAGGTGGGCAGCGTGTGCAGGCGCAAAGGGGCCAGTGGGCAGCGCACGCAGGCTCAGTGCGGCTGGTGGGCAGTGTGCTCTGGGCCGATGGGCAGTGCGTGCAGGCATCCCACTACACCTAGGCCGCTCTGGGCCTGTGGGCAGCACCTGTGGAGAGACTCAGGGCAGGGAGGTGGGCTGAAAGAGGGCGACCTGTACTCCCCCACATGGTGGTGGTGGCAGCCATGAGCGAGTAAAGTGGAGCCTGCAGGCTCAGCTGAAGTAGTGCCTGCAGCCCATCAGCACCTAGGAGTGGCTGCACAAGTCCCGCCTCCTGGCCCAGAAGGTGCGCGATTACAGGGACAGCTACCTTGGTGGGCCAGATTGACGTCCTCCTGGCCACGCCATGGGGGTTTGTGGATCTCTGCAGCCGCAAGCCTCTGGTGTGCGCATCCTCTCCTCCCCACCGCAGCGTGCAAATATTCCCCAGCGCACTGTCACCCACGAGCGTCTGCAACTGTCCCAGACCCTGGCACGCTCAAGTTCCCCCCGCCCCTCCGCTGCACTTCCATCAACTCCAGCATGCCTAAGACCCCACAGGATGTGCACACGTCCTTTGGAGAGTGTCTGGGTGTTCTGGGTGCTGAGGGTGGGCGCCTGTGAGATGACAGTGAGAGGGCGGAGTGGTGATGCCCTGTTCCCGCAGAGGCCAGTGCAGCAATGAGATCACCTCTGTGGGGCTAATGCAGGTGCTGAGGTGGGAGCAGGTGCGGACAGACACACCTGCTGGGCACGGGCTGCCCTCGCTGAGGTGCCTTCGGTCAGCGTTCAAGATCAAGAACCCAGAGGAGGCAAGGAGGTCCGTCCTCTCAGTGAAACAGTGGGATAGTTGGGGTGATTGCAGAGGAGGAATGTGCACTTTGGGTGCCAGCACCCATGAGCAAAGGCTGCCCTGACTGAGCCTCGCTCGCGTGGGTCCTAGCGCACTCCTGCCGGGCAGCGGGTGACAGGATGTGCTTTTCCGAATTAATGAGAGAAGACATTGTTTCTCCCGCTGCCCGTGAAGGTGGAAAGTGGAGTGGAGAGACATGCGGAGATGAGTGAGGTTCCCTGTCTCGGGGTTCCTTTCACCATTGACTAGAGATATACAGGGTGTCCCCCCAAAATGTATACACACTCTGAATACCTACTAATTCCAATGGGTTTAAGCATGAAAAGAAAGAAATACAATGGAGCTGTCTGCCAAACCGGTTTGGCTCAGTGGATAGAGCGTCGGCTGCGGACTGAAAGGTCCCAGGTTCGATTCCGGTCAAGGGCATGTACCTGGGTTGTGGGCACATCCCCAGTGGGAGATGTGCAAGAGGTGGCTGGTCGATGTTTCTCTCTCATCGATGTTTCTAACTCTCTATCTCTCTCCCTTCCTCTCTGTAAAAAATCAATAAAATATATTAAAAAAAAACAAAAAAACAATGGAGCTGTCATCTGTTAAAAGTGGGGGCACAAACCGGCAGTTGGACATTCCCCAAGGGGTCTCGGATTGGAGCGGGTGCAGGCCAGACTGAGGCCCCCCCGCCCCGCCCTGCGAATAAATGTCATGCACCAGGCTTCTAGTAAATTATAAACTTTATATGTTGCATTTAATTGTCTTATTCTGGTATGTACCTTGAATAAATTTTACCCTTTCCATTTCTTGGTTTTATCTTCAAAACTGTAGCTACATTTATTGGTCTCTGGCTATGTGCTAAGCATTACTTTAGAAAGTTTACCATTTATTAACTAATCTGCGCCTTTAAATTATCCTATAGTAGATGTCATTTCCTTTTTATGACAGAGAAACTGAGGACACAGAGGTTCAAGAACAGCCATGATTACAAACTATCAGGTGGTGAAGCACTAGAAAAAATAAAGTTTAATTTAGGGAGAAATGTTTAAAAATTGTAAATCACTCAGTCTCTAACAAAATGTAAAAGTTAGTAATATAACACACATCATGAACACACTGTTTACATTATTTCTTTTATGAAATGAAAATGTCCACAATGGTGAGTTACCTCTACTATTCATCTCTTACCTCAGTTATGAGATGATTTTACTAGTATATATGCATCACAGTAAGAGCTTCCCATAAAAATAACAGTAGATAAAAACTACATTGCATCAACAGCTGTTTTGTTTATTGTAGAAAACGTCTTCAAGGCAGTTTTAAAATTTCATTAGTTGAGTTATGATTAAACATGATTGCTCATATTTAAGCAAAACAGAGTAGTAACTCCTGGATAGAAAATTAAAGTTTCAATATTCTTTCTTGAGAGTGGCACCCTAAATTATAATTAGAATGATTTAATTGAGCATCAAATATACTCAGGAGGCTCATAAAGCATGAAACAGGTGTGCGGGAGCTTTTTCTTTGTAATGCAAACCCACCCAAACACTCTCCAATGGGCACCTATCTGATGACTACATCCTGGTTTTCACTGCTTTCCTTGTGTACTCCAATTTACACCTGTGACCACTCTTTTTAATTATGAAGAGCACTGTAGTTGACACAATATAGTTCCGTATGACAATATCCATTGTATACCTTGAAATTTTCCTGGCAAATGGCATTACCATAGATGCCAGGTTACCTGGATAGTTAATGTTGTCTGTTCTTTGCTTTCAATTTTAGACATTTATATTAGGCAAAAGAATTATTTTGAGAAATAGTAATTGAGCTTTGGTATAAATAAAAATCTTCAGGTTATTAAAATGCTTTGTTCATTTTGTTCCAATTGCCATGCAATAACATGCTTCTGTGTGGTGAATTTGTTTATTGTTATTAGCTGAAATAAGAAATAGTTGAACACAAGAGTTGATTTAAGGGAGCATAGGTGAACACCTGAAGTTTCAGAACTGCCAAAAACATAATCTGCAACTAGTTTAGTGTTTTCTTCTTCAATTATAGGATTACTTGTGGATAGAGGCTCGATTAATGGGTCAATGTTGAATGGATTAGAACTGTCTGTTTTGCCTTCAGGGGTCTGATTCACTTCCTGAAGTAATTGTTAGAATTCTTCTCTATAAGCACTATGAACCAGTTCAATTCAAAAATGGATATAGAGAAATAAGAAATAAACTCGAGACAAATTTCACATTTTTCAATGTCAGCAATGACGTGTGTAATATATTAATTATGCATTAAACATCAAAAATTATCATCATAAGTAAATACTAAACTCCAAATTAGTATGTATCCTATATTACTTTAAAAAGTATCATCTATATGAACATTATAAAGATGCAATACAAAAAAATATAATTAGATTATAAGTAGATGAACTACCATAATTTATGGGCCAAAGAGGGTTACTTTGATCATAAAATGAGGCCCATTGTTTATCCTGAGGCAGCAGGCATAAACCAGACTGTCTTAAGTTGGGATGTATGGTCACCTGATTATATGCAACTGTATTTGTGAGATTATTACAAATTTCACTTTTTCAATATTGAAATCAGGTGTTTCCTCAAATGAGGGGAGCTTGTTTTTTTAATGCTAGTCTTCAGCAGAATTATTTTCTTTTTGTTGTTTCTCCTACAAACCCATCAATCTGGGAGATCATTGGGAGTAGAAATCATACTGCCTGGGACTCTGGTTTCTTTGTATGTTATATAAAATGTAGGTAAAGCTCTCTCTCTCCATTTGGGCTGGGGTTTGCATTCTCCCCTTGGCTGTTCACCCAGGGGAGAGGCCAGGTGGCAAGTGACCCTCACCCTACCTGGCACCTGCAGAGACCCCAGCTGCTTGGTGTGGGCAGGGTGCTGTGGAGACCAGACCTCTGTGGGGGTGGGGAGTGGGCGAACTCTTGGAAAGGAAGAAGTATCACTTCTTTCTCAAATAGAACATTTACACTTTAATATAACATTTGAACTTTCACAAGATGTAAAGATTATGATAAAATTCTTAACCATAATAATAATAATAATATATAATTAACAAAAATAACAAAAACATGAATGCTATGAAATACTTATGCTGATGACAATAAAAACTTTGTGTATTTAAATCTATATATATAAAACAACTGAATGACCTAATGACCAAACAACCGGTCGACTGGTTGCTGTGTCATGCACTGACCACCAGGGGGTAGATGCTCAATGCAGGAGCTACTGCCCCCTGGTGGTCAGTGCACTCCTACAGTGGGAGGGCTGCTCAGCTGACCGATGGGTGCCAGACGCAGGGCTCATGGCTGGCAAGCGCCACTGTGGCAGCGCGAGCCTCTTCTGCTCAGGGACTGACGGGGCACGAGCCCATGGCAGGTTCAGTGGGGCCAGGATGAGCAGAAGTGGCAGGTGGTGCTGGACTGCCGGTTTCAACCCAATCCCCGCAGGCCACGTGAGGGATCCCACCAGTGCATGAATCCGTGCACTGGGCCTCTACTGTATAAATAATTATTTTAAAGCTTTTGTATTAATATTCATGGAAAGTTTACATTCTTCTTATATCTCCCTAACTACTCTCTCATTGACATCTGTATACAACATACAGTGTACATACTTCCATGGCAGTAGGGAGAGTCATTTGCTCCTGTGGAGTCATTTGATCCACAGGAGCAAATGACTCTGGGAGTCAGGTGATCCACACTACTCTGGGAGTCAGGTGATCCACACTACTATGGTTTCTCTACTCTTCTTGCCCTTACTTTCCTATGTTGGCATCCACTGAAGTTTCTCTCATCTGATCTCATTTTGGAGGATGGTGTTCAGAAAAATAGGGACTTTTCCTATACTTCATATAAAATGAGCCTTAAACAGATAAGACCACTGTCTTCTTAGAACTTCTTTGTGACCACAACCCCAGAAAACATGTGTTCCCTCTTGCTCTAGGGTGATTTATTTCAGGTCCACCACCAAGAAAAGAAATTTCTGACAAAGGTATTTTATCTTTGCAGATATATTTGGTTTCTTCTTCAATCTATCTAGGGTTTCTACCTAGGAATTTATTGTCCCAACCCAATTTGGAATAAAAAATGGAAATAAGAAAAGTTTTCAGAAACTAACTAGATTTAACATCTGTTGAAAGTATCAGTGACTTACCTGAACTTGTAAGCCTGAGTTACACATTGTGATTGTTAAAAAAAATCAGCAATTCATCAATAGACATGTATGTGTGCAAATGGCAAATTAATCATGTTTATAAATTTTTTTGAACTAGAGCTATAAATATTTCCATTTTTATGAGTACTAGAGGCCCGGTGCATGAAATTTGAGCACTGAGGGTGGGGAGGGTGTCCCTCAGCCCAGCCTGCACCCTCTCCAATCTGGGACATCCCTCTCACAATCTGGGACTGCTGGCTCCCAACTGCTTGCCTGCCTGCCTGCCTGATCACCCCCTAACCACTCCCCTGCCAGCCTGATCGACACCTAACTGCTCCCCTGTTGGCCTAATCACCCCCAACTGCCCTACCCTGCTGGCCCGGTTGCCCCCAACTGCCCTCCCCTGCTGGGCTGTTTGCCCCTAACTGCCCTTTCCTGCTGGCCATCTTATGGCTGTGGGTGCCGCCATCTTTGAGGATGTGGCAGCAATTAGCATATTCCCTCCTTATTGTCTGTGGGCATCACCATTTTGAGAAGGTGTGAGGATCAATTAGCATATTCCCTCTTTATTAGATAGGATATTCTGTAAAATCTGTCCAAATTTAAATTTCTGTCCAAATATAAAATTATATTTATATAGAAAAATAAAGAGAATAATTTATAGATACATATACATATGTAATTTTGACAAAATATGAACACTGTGAAGAAAGACTCAACACTGATGATAGAAGGTAATTATTTGTATTACCAATTTAATTTTGATTTTTTCAAAAAATTAATTGATACATTAATTTATCTATGAAACATTTTATATACTTTTTATTGATTTCAGAGAGGAAGGGAAAAGGGAGAGATAAAGAGAAACATCAATGATGAAAGAGAATCATTGATTGGCTGCCTCCTGGAGGCCCACACTGGGGATCAAGTCTGCAACCCGGGTATGTGCCTTGACTGGGAATTGAACTGTGACCTTCTGGTTCATAGGTTAATTTTCAACCACTGAGCCATGCCATTTGGGCTATCTATGAAACATTTAAATAGTATAGAAGGCATGTAGTTTAATAAATACACTTAGAAACAATAGGATCTTTTATTAAGAACCTATGAGGTCCTGTGCACATTAGGGATACATACTCATGGCATCTCTAATCCTTGCAACTCTAGGGTGTATTCACCCTTAATTTGCAGCTAAGGGGGATAGAAAATGAGAAAAGCCATGCAATTTGATTAAATTAACATAGTAGTAAAAAGTGGTATATCATAAGTTCAAATTTAGATTCACCTAATTTCAAACCTCAGAATCTTTTTGTTTCTCCTTTACCTCTTCACTTCAAGATATAGAGACATTCACTAAAATTTAATTATAATTTTATATTTATATCACATTTAATGTAAAGTATGCCTCTACCAGTAAAGCAGTATCTGGAATATGATAAATGAAAAGAAGAAATAAGATACCAATTGCTTCATTTCAAGAAAACTATTGTGCTATTTATGAGATGAGGCAACCAACAAACCTGGCAAATATTAGCTACAATACTCATGATTTCCCTTTTGAAAAATTGAAAACAATTAGCAAATATTTTGGGTCATGTCATAGTAAATAATTTGTTCTTATTCTTTTGTTCTTATTTTTGACAGTGATTTTGGTATTGATGATAATTGGGCCTTTGCTAGAAATCCATTAACAGATTATAGCAATTTAAAAGAGCATTTTAAGACACCATTTTGTAAGGTTCATATTTTTTTCTCTAACATATTTTAGGGATCAAAATTTGCATATAAAGGGAAATAAATGAAAGAAAATATAAAATATGACAGTTAGTTTTACTTTCTCCCCATACCCTGAAAACATGTTGAGTTCTAAAATAACTAAATAAGTTCTGCAGACTATCAGTGCCATGTAATGTGTACATCTGACTTATATTATTAAATCACTAATAATATATGAGTTATACACCTGGGACACACCAGTCTTTTGTTATTTCATGATATGTTTAAACAGAAGGTGATGTAAAAGGAAAATAGAATAATTTCTCAAAATAATCTAAATCTTGCATGCTTTAAAAATACCATGTACTTGAAATAGTGAAGTTTTGGTTGTATAAGTTTATATAACTAGATCTTAAAAGAATTAAAACTCTAAAACCCTGATATTTCTAATCCAGAGTTCAGTTCTAGTATGAGTCATTAATAAATGTTCCTCAGATATTGGAAGAAATATTAATTTTTCATTTGGCACAGATATTTTCATGTGAAATCTCATTATCTGAGCATTTACTGAAACATCTGGATACTTTGATACTTAATCAAGATGGGCTAAATGCCAGTAGGAAGAGTATAATTATATAATGCACTTTATTTTGTGAAATTATTGCATAGGAATTTATGCACACATATCCCAGATTCTATGCTAAAATGTACTCATGAGCAGACTAAATTCACTTTGTGCAAACCCTTTAAATTATAATTTTTCCCAAATTCTTAATTAAGGTAAATTGCTATATTGGAATGAAAACACTTGAATGAAAAAGACAGCTCCTTAACTGAAGCTATACTGAAGCCAATATAATTTTTAAATTCATGATTATTATCCTCCTAACCATAACCTGAACATTAATGGTGCCTCATTAAGTACTATAGGATGAGTCCTCAGTGAATAGTAGCCAGTTCATTGACTTAATTAATACAGTGTTTTCTGACTGAAGAAAAATATTGTTTAATTGATTCTTTTTATACACTATACTGTACTTCAATTGCTGTTCTTAGATATCAGAGAAAATGTCTTCTTTGTAGTATGTATAGTACTGTAATTCATTAATAAAGGGAACACAAAGAAACAGGTTTGCAAAGAGAGAAGCAGTGCGTATCACCAACTGAGAGGGGTATGACATTTTACTCCACTTGCAAGGTAACAATTAAGTCTGCCACAACGTGTAGATGGTGAGGGAAGACAGGAGACTCCTAAGCAGAGACAAAAGACGTCACCACAGCAAGAGCAGTAACCAGGGTTAGTAAATTTGTCTTGGCAATTCCCACTGGGCGGCAGGGAGGGACAGATGACACCTACACATGCCATGAGCTGCTTTACAGGAGAGGAACCCAGGGTAAGGGCCCATTACTATTTTCCAGTTTCATTGAGAAATAATTGACAAATAAATTTGTATATATTTATGCTGTACAATGTGATATTTTGAAATACACATGTACTGCAAAATTATTAATACAATCAAGTTAATTAACAAGTCACCTCACATACTAGGTGTACCGGTTGATAATGCGGATATTTTTCAATAGATGGAGTTACACGTATGTTGGTATATATGCGATTTGATATGTATGCTATTTTGTTGTATTGACAACAAGCTTCAAAACTTCATATGTCAAATTTGCTGAAGGTGTTAACATCACAGGTATTTTTACACTTAAAAATGTTGAATTTTGTGCCAAAAAAGAGCATTTGCAGGAAATTATAATTCATTACTTTATTTTGAAGAAAAGTGCTGCTGAAAGTTATTGTATACTTCGGGAAGCTTATGGTGAACATGCTCCATCTCAAGATACTTGTGAATGCTGGTTTAAACACTTTAAAAGTGATGATTTTGATGTGAAAGACAAAAAACGTCCAGGTCAACCAAAAAAGTTTAAAGACCAACAATTGCAAGCATTATTGGATGAAGATGCATGTCAAACTCAAAAACAACTTGCAGAAAGATCAAACGTTGCTCAGCAAACAATTTCTGATCATTTACAAGCAATGGGAAAGATTTTAAAAGAAGGAAAATGGGTGCCACATCAACTGAATGACAGACAAATGGAAAACTGAAAAGTTGTCAGTAAACTGTTGCTTCAAAGGCACAAAAGAAAGTCTTTTTATGAAAAGTAGGTTTATTTTGAGAATCCCAAAGCACAAAATCATGGGTTGATCTAGGTCAACCATTACATCGATTGCAAGGCCAAATCACTTCAGAAAGAAGACAATGCTCTGCATTTGGTGGGATCAGGAAGGTGTGGTGTATTATGAGCTACTAAAACCAGGTGAAACCATTAATACTGATCGCTACTGACAACAAATAATTTGAACCACGCTTTGATTGTGAAACGACCAGAATGTGCCAGAAGACATGGCAAAGTAATTTTGCTTTATAATGACGCACATCACACACTTCAAAACCAGTTAAAGACACATTAAAAGATCTTGCCTGGGAAGTATTAACTCACCTGTTGTATTCACCAGACCTTGCTCCTCTGAGCAGCACTTCAAAACATACGAAGGAGTGGCAAATTGGGTCTCTGAATGGTTTGCCTCAAAACAAGAAAAGTTCTATTGGGACGGTATCCACGAATTACCTGAAAGATGGGGAAAATGTGTAGCTAGCAATGGACATTACTTTGAATAAAGCACTTTTGATGTTTCTCTTGAAATTATCGTGTTTTCTTTGATTACAAAATCCGCATTATTAACTGGTACACCTAATAGTATTTTGCATGTGCGAGTGTGTGCGTGCACTCATGTGTGTAATGAAACCGTTTAAAATATTTGCAAATTTCAATTGTATAATACATAATTATCAACTGCAATCATCATGCTCTATACTAGTTTTCAGAGCTTATTCATTCTATATAACTGAAATTTTGAATTCCTCGACAAACATCTCCCCATTTTCTCCACCACCTGGCCCCTGGCAACCACCAGTTTACTCTCTCCACTTCTATGTATTGGAGTTTTTTGATTCCACATATAAGTGAGATCACGCAGTATTTGTCTTTCTGTGCCTGATTTATTTCACTTAGCATAATGTATTCCAGGTTCATCCAAGGTTTTAAGCTAGCTTGCAAGCAGCAAACAAGCCATTCCTCCTCTCTGTAGGGAGGGAACAATAATTCTCTCTTGGTCCTTACCTACTTAGTTGCCTTTGAGACTAACTATGAAAACTACTCAGTATCAGCAGCAGAATAAGTCTTACAGAAGGCACCTTCAGCAAAAATAAGCAGGGCCTTGGGCCCAGAGTGGACCACTACTCCAAACAGTGAGTGATCAGTTTACGTTTTTGCTTAGTCTCTTAAACTGAAATACAAATCAGATTCTTTGTATTGCAAACCACCCTGGAGAAACACTTCCACATGCATTTAATAAATAAGGAAGCATGGCAATAAAAATAGTTTGACCTCTGAAGTTTACTCCCTCAAACTGCTTCTGCAAAAGAGTATTTAGTTCTTTCTTGGCAGGTTAACTGTTGTTGGCACAGGTCCCCATGTAGCCAGGTCTTCAGAAAA
Source organism: Myotis lucifugus (assembly GCF_000147115.1). Lineage (NCBI taxonomy): Eukaryota > Metazoa > Chordata > Mammalia > Chiroptera > Vespertilionidae > Myotis > Myotis lucifugus. The sequence continues at coordinate 1,397,139 of NW_005871300.1, forward strand.
TCAAAAAAATGAGACAGGATTCAATGTGCAAGGATTTTATTAGGGAAAACATTCATGAGAGAAAATGGGACAATCATCTGATCACTATGAGAACCTGACCCCAAGTAAAGGAGAAAGGCAAGGAAACTTAGGTGGACAAGTCCTAAACTACTGCACAGACCGAGGCATGGCTGCTAAGGCCATCAGGATTCCTTACATTGCTGGAGCTGGTATTCAAAGGAGCTCTTGTCTCCCAGGAAAGAACTTGCTGTGCTTAGTGATTGGCTAGGACAGCCCCTTGGAGGTGTGGCCTCTGATTAAGCTCAGAGATGCACTCCAGAGCAAGGTAAGGGGCATGAGGAAAAGCAGTGAAAGACTAGGAATTCAGAAAAAAAAATAATAAGTTAATGTGATACAGATTAAGTTTAAACTTGCTGTGAGTGTATTACCATGAACAGGCAAGTTCATGCTTTTTAGAAAATAAGACATTGTTATTGGACTGAGTTCAGTTCCAAACAATAAAATTACATATGTACACATCCTAATCGTGATTACACCACTTAAATATGTTTTGTAGGTTTCATTTATCATTTATTTATATTTACTGTTTAAATTTGGCTCCTGGAAAGTATGACCGTGTCCTTAATAGCCAGTCTTTTTTAATCTTCCTAATGTGGTGTGTAATGACCAGAATATATTTAATACTATTAAGGATGTAACTGTTTAAGTTAGAGAAAAAGTCTGTCATTTTAACCTTCCTTTGCATCTGCCTTCAATATATAACATGAGCTAGGAGTTTTAGGAGAACTACTTGTTATTGACCATTTTCTGTGAGATTTTGTATGTGTAGTGCTGGTTTGTGTGTGTATCTGAATTGGGCTGTGTGTGGGGGTCATATAAAGTTTGGAAATGTTTTGTGAATGCCATAGTGGGACACACTATCTTAATTTTTTTAGCCTTCTTTCTGTGAGTGCATTTTTGCACTAAAATGTATTTACTAGTTTTAGAATCGTCATCTGACAATGGCAATGACTTTGGTAGATGGCAGTGAATGTGGACTCACAGGGATTACTGTGTGGTGTAACATGCAGTGAAACCACAAATAGCGTGAAATTGAAGAGGTTCTTTAAGCTGTTCCCAATTTTCGGGATGATCCTAAGTGCTTATTAAAATCTTTTAAAAAATATGAATGGAACCGGACAAGAGTTTTCTGCAAATGGTAATAACTTATTTTCTATCAGGAAAAGCAGGTGTGTGCAAAATAATTTTAAATTTACCTCAGATCTTCAATTGTAAAAGATTGACTTACTGGAAAAGTATCAAACAAGGTCAGATAGAATCTTTGGTTATATGTTTGTTATATGTGTTGACACTTGCTGATGTTTTAAAATATTTGGCTGAGAAAAAAAATAGTTTAAAAACAGAGGAAAATTAATATATTTTTTTCCCAGTTTAAGACTCTAATTAATTTATCTTGATATTGGGGGAGTTCAGTATTTAGTATTTAGGGTCAAATTTATTTTCTATCCAATTTTAAGGATTAAAAATTTCTAGGTTATATGGATATCTTAAACTGTGTATGCTATGATTGCTTTGGTACTCATTTGCATCTAATCCTCTTCTTCAGCCTTTTGGGGTCACAACCTAAATTATGGGAGAGTTATCATTCTTGGAGGCCCTGTGATTTCCTTTATAAGACATTTTAGCCTTGGGAGGTTGCCTGCATGCTGCCCACCCTCCTAGTTGTCTCTTCCTTACCAACTAATTCAATTAAGCCCAATGTCACCTCACAGGTGAAGCTCACCTTTCCAAATTTATCATTTTTGCTGAGGTTGGCTAAAGAATTCTTCACTACTGTATTGCCATTCTAATGTCTTTAAGCATTTGTTTGTTTTTATATTTTTTACTAGCTTCTCTATCCTTAGCAGTAGTGATGGTCAAATTTATTTTTTAACCATTTTTAAAAATATGCTTTTATTGGTTTTTAGAGAGAGGAAGGGTGAGGGATAGAGAGATAGAAACATTAATGAGAGAAACATCATCAATCTGCTGCCTCCTGCAGGCCCTACTAAGGGTCAAGCCTGCAACCCTGGCATGTGCCTGACCTGGAATCAAACTGGTGACCTCCTGGTTCATGGGTCGATGCTCAACCACTGAGTCACACTGGCTGGGCTTTTTAAATCATTTTCAATTGAACATTGGGTCCCTTGGACTTTACCTTTCAATTTTGGCATTTAAAAATTTTACTGTTCTACTTGTTTACTTTTCTAATTTATCAGGCCAACATTTATAGTCTCATTTTCTTGCATATATTCGTTTCATCTTTTGTTTGTATGTAGTTATTGAATATTCTGTTTCTAAAAATTCCAATATATTAAATATCTGGGGATAGTATTAGATCTGTTGCTTCTTCTTTATGTACACTCTTACTAAATAAATCTTTTCTTGTGTACTTGCTAACTTTTTATTTTGGGGGTGCAATCTCTGTGTCCTAAATTCATTTGTCCTAAATTATGGATGGTTTTGTTAAGAGAGACTATTTTTTACTTCTGTTGAAACACAGGGGATACTCCAAACACTGAAACAATTATTCCTCATGGAAAACTCCTAGCTTAACGTTAAGAATACCAGGAACATGAGTGGAGGACTTTATTCTTCTGATTTTAGTGAGTCATTGATCTGCACCCAGTTTAACCCCATTATTTTGTTATTGATACCTGAACTTTGTATTGATTTATTTCCCATTTATCCCTTCTCATGCTTATTCGTGATTATAATAATATGTGAAAAGTGTTCTTTTTGCTAAAATAGAATATGATTTTATATGACAGCCTTTTTGCTCTATCTTCACACAGTCCATAATTATTAAATACTGAGTAATATATCTCAAGGATTAAAAGTATATTAGTAAGTGGTCTTTCTATGTCACAATGAAATAATATTGCATCAATTATTTGTAGTTCACTATTCAGTTCAAGAAAAAAAATTTAATTTTCAGAAATATGATATGAGGTATTACCAAAGTGTTCATATATTATTCCTTCTTTTAAAATATGACCCCGAAAATGCCACCTGGCGATGGCGCCGAGTGAAGGACAGCTCTGCTGAAAAGAAAGCCCGGGGTAGAGACGGGCAAGGGCACTTGCTCGGGGGCACCTGGCTTGCGAGTTTACTCACGCGCGATGCTACATCAATTCCCGGGGTGATAGTTTTTAGGAAGGGTTGGTTTTATTTGTTTTGCCGTTTTATTAAATTTATTGGTGTGACCGTGGTTAGCACAATTAAAAAATAAATAAATAAAAAAAAATAAAATATGACCCCCAAAATTGAACAGAAAATTGAAGGAAGAAGACCAAAAATGAATACTACTTTTGTCATGCTAACTGATATGATATATTCATTTACTTTTTGTTTATTTGAATTATAGGTAGAAATTTTAAAGGCATACTCTCTTGGCTCCAAGTCTGAAATAAACAAAAGAGCATTAAGAAACCCATATCTTTGGCCAAAGAACATATATAACCCATGGACATAGGCAATTGTGCAGTGAAGGCCTGGGGGAAGGTGGGTGTGGGCTGGAGGGGGTCAGTGAGAAAAAAAAGGAGACATCTGTAATACTTTCAACAATAAAGATCAATTTTAAAAAAGAAAATCATATCTATTGTATTTACTCAATACCTGCTAAAATTTGAGATGAAAGTAGGCAACATTTCAGAGTTTGGGGGCTATTATGATAGTTTTACTAATATGTTGAGTGAGCTTGAATGAGTCACTGGAACATTACTCTTCATGATATAAAATTTTCATACTAAAATTACTTTAAATGCCCTTTTGAATATTAAGAACAGAAAACTGTTCATGTAGTTAGATAATCTAATTTAACCGTGATTGTGATTGTTTAGAGATCATGTAATTGAATGATTTTTAATTTTATTAACTGAGCACACACAATTATTTCTTTCCAGTCAAGAATTCTTCTTTTGTTATATTTTATGGGTATTTCATGTATTCTGTTTAGATTTTCAACAACCCCAGTGCTCTTAGAGATTGAATATTTATTACCCAACTCAAGGTGATATATTGAACTTCTAACCCCCAATGTGATGACATTAGGAGGCAGAGTCATCATAATACAATTAGCATTCTTAGAAGAGTGTCCCCAAAAGCCCCTCCCTCCTCCCCCGCCCCCCCATGCCCTTTTCTGCCATGTAGGATTGCAGTGAGAAGATGGCTGTCATTGAGGAAGCCAGCTCCCACCAGACAGGAGTCTGCTGGCGCCTGGATCTCAGAAGCTCCAGCTCCAGAACTAGAAGAAGAAAATTTCTATTGTTTATAAGCCACCCAAACTATGAGAATTAGTTATAGCAGCTTGAGTGGCTTAAGATACCCAGTCTTGTCAGCTCCTTATAACTATGTTAGAAATTAACTTTACAAAGAGAGTTATGTTGATTAGGGGAACAAAATGAAGAAAAACCAGATGGAAGTAATAAAAAAATAGGCTTTAAAAACAAAGTTTTGAGCAGTGAAGGTAAAGATGCAAACATGGACACCGGGCCCTGGAATTGTTCTAGGGATCCCTCAGGGATGGATCTAGCATGAGGACCACAAAAAGACGCCTACGAACTGGGCACTAGCCACTGCATGAACAGCTACAGGAACAGTATAAACAGGCGCCGAGGGACTCCAGTGGAGGTGGCAATCGCCTTTTCTTGCTGATTCAAAAGAGATTACAATTTAGAAATGGCTTTAAAGATAAGTTTTTTTCCCTGTGGAAGGATAAGCATTTCAGCATTTCACACAGAAGGAAATACAACATCAAGGCATAGGCTTAAGCCTCAAAAGCAAAAAACAAAAACAAGAACAAAAAAGTGTATGTATGGAGTGGGAAGGGCAGCAACAAATGAAAAATAAATGGTGAATTTAGGCTAATTAGAAGACATTCTAAAAAAATCAAAATTTTTGTAAATATTTAAATTTTAGATTATAATCAATTTGACTGTTACTACTAAACTTTCCCTTCTTGTATTAAAACAGCCATGGTAGATGGTATGTCTATGACCCAAAACACTAAAAGTTGGATCTAGGTCAACACAGCACTTAACAGGATAGAAATCTGTAGACTGCACTGAGCTAAATAGGTCTGAGAAGCACAGAATCAGGACATGGAAACACTGAACTGGTTGTGATAACATAGAAAGTAGATTGCAGAAAGCCACTGAAGAATAGTACCCGGCATGCATAGGGAGTGTCTTTGATAAACTTCTGCTGTTGAAGTCCCAGGAGACAACCTGATTTCAGCACTTCCCAAGACAACGATGTTCAGTGTTTTTTTTTTTCTGGAAAGTTGTAAGACCTCTATCCCCATATGCTTTTTATTTGAATAGAAACTTTTTTTTTTCCTTCACAACAAAAGAATCCCTGACTAGAAATAATATGATTACCTCTGAGCTTTGGAGGGTAATTCTGGATCCACATGTTTATTTATCAAATTAAGGTTCAAACACTGTACAGAAAGGATATCTTCAACTCTTGAATATTTAAAGTTTGTCGCAATAGCACTCATCCCCTTTCCCTGCTTTCAACTCTTCCAGAGGCTCATCTTCAATGAAATTCAAAGGTTGTTTTTACATGCATGTATTTAAAAACCACTTTTCAAAACTTTTTTGTTTATGCTGGCACTGTTCTTGGTGTTGAATAACAAAAGCAATTTCAAAAAAGTAGGCACTGAAAAAAGTAAGCAGAAATCTCTGCCCTCAGAGAGCTCTCAACAGAGAGAGGACATGTTTGAAAAGACTCATTTTAGCTAATGAAATATTTTGCCGAACAAAAGAAATATTTTCATGCTGTGAAATTTAGATATGAGTTTTATTATTCTTCACTAGAATTGGCATAAAATAATTTTGCTAGTCATTAAGACTGGATTTATAGTATATCATTAGGCAAACACACCAGGATTTTCTCTATTTTCCTTACTTCATATGAAGATAAAGGATTAGATAAAATGGTTTCAAAGAAATATTAAATCTTGTGATGATTTAAGAAAAATCTTGTTATAACTTCACATCATTATGAAAGTAAAATGATGAAATAATTATTTGAAATTCCAATTCAGTCAAATAGTCTAGAATCAAAACCTTAAGTCAGTCAGGAAATACAACTTCTAGCCCTTGCATAAAACAGTCAAGAGAACATTTTAAATCAATGTTATATAAAATGTGGTTATAATTAAATTCTGGGTATTTGAAATATTCTTACCCACCATGAGAAGTGAGTAATCGCCAGCATATTAAATGCTTTTGGAAGCATTACTTCTAAGACTAAGTATTTTAAAATTTGGTCTAGATATCAGAAAATGTGTAGGGTTTGTGATACTGGAAAGATTTGATGGGGAGGGGGGTGGGGAGGGACATTTATTAGTCCCTTTCCAAAACACTAAAAATACTTTTATATATCTACTTCATTGATTTTCAATGAATCACATGGGAATTCATTTTAGATATCAGTTCATTTTGCTCTAGTATAGTTTAAAACAATTTTTTCAAATAATAAAATTTAGCATAAAAATCAATTGGCACTTTTTGTCATGTAGGTTTAATTTCAGCCTTGAAAATGCCTTCAAGATATTCATGGGGATACTTATTGTAATCATTAATTGAGTTCGTTTCTCTTATATACCCTTCGGATTTCTTTAAAACAGTATGTTTCAGTTCATTGAGCTTTTATGTTAATTCAATATCAAGTATATGCTATTGACTTTTGGTGACATAATGTTATTCAAAAGCTACATGAACTTCTATTTTGTTTTCTTCTCCAAGAATTCTTATATTACTCAGGAACTTTCCTTTAAGTTGGGTATTCAACTCTTGAGTGCCAGGCATCTAGCTCATTTCATTTTCGTTCATTCTTGCTTGACATTAATTAGAGGTTTCACACAAGTATTCTTTAATTGATTTCAATGCCTATTCTTCATTTCTTTGAATGATCTGTTGCTTTCTATAAGCTTTTATTACATTTTGCAATGACATCTATTGATCTTTTACAAAGTGAGAATAAAATACAAGCTTTTCTGTTAAAATTATGTCTTTTCCTGCACTATGATGTATTCATTAGAGCTAACTGTTTTTGTTTGTAAGATGAATATTATGCTTTCATGAAAATACTAGAATATTACAAGCATATGCTTATACTGATATTACAAATGGTTCAGTTAAGTGACAAAATACTTTTATATTTGCTATTTTAAGTAGTAATTTTTGGGAAAGTAGAAAATGTACAGGATGTGAAATTAAGCCATCTCTATAATTAGGTACAAGAATTTATTGACCTGCCTTGGCCAGTGTTACACAGTGGTTAGAACGTAGGCCTGCAAACCAGGGTTGAGGGTTTGATTTCCAGTTAAGGACATGTATCTGGGTTACAGGTTCTGCACAGGCCTGGGCATGTGCAGAGGCAACCAATCCATGTCTCTCTCTCACATCGATATTTCTCTTTCTCTTTCTCTTATCTCTCTCTCTCTCTCTCTCTCTCTCTCTCTCTCATGCTTCCTCCCTCCCTTCTACTCTCTCTCTCTCAAAAAAAAAAGGAAAAAATATCCTTGAGTGAGGATTAACCAAAAAAAAAGCTCTGTGCCCTAAGCTATTAGGCACCAATATTGTGATATGTTAAGCTACAAATTCCCTTCACCAAATCTATTCTATTTCAATTTATGATAATACATTTTATAGATTAATTTGAGTGCCTACCATATTCTATTTTAACATTATTTCTAAATCAGAACACGATTACTGGTATATTACAAGGAAAGATAACTTTGTTAGTAACACTGATTTATGTTTCTAAAGAAAACATTTCTCTTTGGCTAGGCCTTTATTGCGGTGGGATACTGACTTAATGTAATCAGGAATGAACTGGTTCTGGGAATGTTGGTGCTGTGGTTGAGTTATCCTTGTATACATAGGATTCAAATTCTAAATGCATATTTAGTGAGGGCTGCTGTGCCAGAAGATTTCTCCCAATGTGCGTTCTATCCTCAGTTTGGGGTCTCCCTTTTGTACTTGAGTCTCAGAGAACATTTCATTCTATTCTCCTTGTTCTTGGTTAGCTGTAGACTGCAGTTGGGTTGGGGAACTTTCTTTGTTGCTTGGGTTCAGCCTCAGACTTGAGCAGGTGCAGTGCCTCTCCATTGTCAGGGGCAAGGAACTCCCAGGAACTCCCCACCTTCCTCGGGTGTATAAGAACTAAACCTCAACACCAGATCCAGGTGTTGAGGTTTAGTTCTTACTTCTGCTCTGTTTTCTTAGCTGCAAGGACTCTCCACCTGTGGCCTGAGCACAGCATGGTTTGTTGCTTCTCCCCCAGGGAACTGAGACTCTTTTCCATGGGAGAGAAGGGAAGGATGAGAGTGGTGTTTGTGCTTTCCCTACAGGACTGTGGTTCCTCATCCTGCCTGTCCACAAGTGTCCTCAGGACTCTTGCCCGCTTCCACTCGCTCTCTCCTGAGCACAAGATGGAGGAAAATTCTCTCTGTGTCTGTGGCTCTCAGGATTTCTAAAGCCTCATGGCCCAGTCTCAGTGTTCAGTAACTTAAATTAAACTGATGAACAAATAGAACCAGAGGTATGGATACATGGAAAAGACAGGGGAGAGAAGGAGAGAGGGAACTAGATAAAGAAGGTGAAGACATTAACCAATGAACTTATATACATACCAGTAGCCATGGACACAGACAACAGTGTGGAGAAGGCCAGGGGATCGGGGTCTGGGTCTGGGTGGAGGTGGATAAAGCAGAGGGTGGGGGATAGAAGACATCTGTAATAGTGTAAAAAAATAGAATAAAAATAGTATAAAAATGATATTTTACCAGTTTGAATTGCATTTGGTGTGTGCCCTATTGTGGTAATGTAAATAATGCCCTCCCACCCAGAAAATATCCACAACCGAATCCCTGAAATCCATGAATATTACTTTATTTGACAAAAAAAGGAAAACTCAGGAAGATGATTAAGAATCTAGGGATGCAGAGGTTATACTCAATGATATAGGCAGACACTAAATGTAATCAAATGTTTCCTTATAAGAGAAAAGTACAGGAAGATTTGCCACAGACAAAAGAGGGAAAGGCAATGTGACCACAGAAACAGAGATTGAAGTGGGATGTGGCCAAAAGCCAAGACCTTCCAGCAGCTGGAAGAAGAAAGTAAGAATTCATCCTTAGAGCCTCCAGAGGAAGTGCTGCCCTGCCTGCATCTTGATTTTGCCAATTGACACTGATTTCAGATGCCTGGCCTCCAAAACTGTGATAGAACGCATTCCTGTTGTTTTAAAGCATCAAGTTTGGGGTAATTTGCTGTCGGACCTATAGGAAAATAATACCCATGGAAGCAAGTGATGATGCTCTATCTTCTTCTGAAGGACCTATTCTGTCCTTCATTTCAGGGCACCTGGGTGACCTGTGACCCTAACTCTTTCATCAGTTTAAAAACATTCTGATTTTGAGGATTATTTAGCATTCTTCTTCTTCTTGTTGTTCTCTGGTTGTGAAGATGGGATCTCAGTTAGGGTTTGCCAACAGCAATACTATTGTTATTCTGGGCTGGAAAGTCCTATCTGTGTGTGTGTGTGTGTGTGTGTGTGTGTGTGTGTGTGTGTGTGTGTAGGGTGCTGTTCTGTGTATTATATTTAGCAGAATCCCTGGCCTCTGTCTACTGTATCCCAGTAGTACTGACTCAAATATGACAACCAAAAGTGTCTCTAAACATTTCCAAATGTCCTTTAGGGGCCTAAACCCCTCCCCCGCCACACTCACACTTGAGAACCACTGTTCTACGTAGAAGCTGGAAGTTGTGTACTGTTTTATGCCTGACTTCTTTCACTCAATGTATTGTTTGTGAGATTCAACCCTCAGAACACAACTAATTTATCAATTTTACTACTGAAGGGCACTTGGATGTTTTGTTATTTTTGTTATTACAGATAGTGCTATGAAATTCTACTGTGTGCCTTTTACTAAACATTGAGCATACAGCTAATGATGGAACTCCCAGGCCAGATGGCACATAATCTCACAACCGCAGTGGACACTACTTATGATTTCCAAAGCAATTATATGCTTACCCTCTCTCCCACCGGTTATTAGAGTTCTGGTTACTCCATGTCCTCCTCAACATTTGGTATTTACTATTTTTTATTTTACTCATTTTGGTAAATGGGTAAAATAGTATTGAGATATAGTTTGCATTTCCCTAGTGAACAATGCATTTGAGTACCTAAGGGAAAGAAGCCAGACTCCAAATGCTACATAATATATGAGTTCATTTATATAACATTCTGGAAAATGAAAAGCAAAGGGACAAAAAATACCAAATCTGTGTTTGCCAGGGGCTGGGAGTAGTGAGTGAATTTAATTACAAAAAAAGCATAAGGGAGTATTTGAGGAGTGATAAAACAGTTATATAGCTTGATTATGATGTTGACTATATGCATCTTTCAAAACTCAGAGCTGTATATTTTATTTCTAATGAAAATTTTGTATATAAACAAAAATCTTCTCCCTAAATTATACTTAAAACTGCTTTACAGAGCAAAGTCTTCTTTGAACCTCATGATAAAAGTATTATTTTAGATTAAAAATAATGTTAATAGGTTAATAAAGCAGGCTTTCAAAATTGTAAAACACTCAAAATAAATTACACATAAGTAGGCTTAACATATAAGATCATTGAGCAACTGAAGTTTCTCTATGGTTTCAATCTTACTCTCTTGTACCACAGAAAAGAATGTAATGTCATAAAAAACATGTACAAAATTTGGATCCATCAAAGTTCTGTCTGATAATCTGACATCAAGATTATAATACAATTAGATATGGGAAAATATTAATAAAAATTCCAGAAGTTATTTTTTAATTATGTTTTTAAAATATTGCAAATAAGAGATAAACATCATATTCTGTTTATATGTACACTTCCAAGGGTTCTCTCTCTGTCTCTCTCTCACTCTCTCTCTCTCTCTCTCTACACACACACACACACACACACACACACACATATTATATTATATGTATGGGTTTGTCTTTTTGTATAGATTGTCTTAGTTACAACCAATAACTGAAGAGAGAGTTAAGTAATTGAGTAAATGAAATATTTTATTAGTAAATAATACATGCCATATATTTTGTGAGATAAAAAGAAAGACTGTGGACACAGGCAACAGAATGGTGATTGCCAGAGGGAAGGGGGTTGGAAGGAGATAGAAGAGATTAAAGGGGAATAAATGGTGATGGGAGGACACTTGACTTGGGGTAGTCAACATACAATACAATATACTGATGATGTATTGTAGAATTGTATACCTGAAACCCATATAATTTTATTAGCCAATGTCACCCCAATAGATTCAATACAAATAAAATTTTAAAAATCTAATAAAAGATTAGACCATTTTCTGGCTTTTAAAACACAATTATAATGATTTTATTCATTTCTTGTAAAAAATCATATTTTCATTAGACTTTAGTATGCATTCAGCAAATACTTTTGGGCTGATTGGTTACAATACTCCAAAATTAACATATCTAAAATAAAACTCACTCTATTTCTTCTAAAAGTGCAGCAGTTAAAAATCCGGAGGGATATCTCAGGTGCAAAGGTCCCTCCTGAGGAGTGAGGGATCTCAACTCCACGCCTGGATCACCAACCCAGAGCACCAGAGATGGGAAAAGAAGCCCACATAAAATCTGGCTTTGAAAATCAACAGGGATTTTGTCTGCCAGGGAGAGAAGAGAGTATTCTAAGTTGACTCTCCTCTGTGGGAGCCCCAGGTGAGTGTCCAAGAACAAGATTTTGTGTGCTGGCCCTTAAAGAGAGTGCCTAGGTTTCTAATAGACAAATAAACACATTAAAAACAGATAGGGCATGCAATGTAAATGAAAATTTTTAAAAAGGAAATGAAATGTAAGTTAAAAAAAAGAACATTTATGCATGCACCAAAACTTACCTTTAATATTGAGAGGTATTAATGACTGAAGAAGAGGAGAGATAGAGGAAAGTTATCAGGTAGCTGTTCTTCTTGGTTTCTTTCTCTTCTTTGTCTCCTTGCTGCACTAGAATTTTCTTCAGGTTCACTTGGCCTCTATTTCACTAAAAATCTATCCAAAGATGTTTGTTTTTGTCCGTGTTTTAACACTTTCCTGAAGTGAGACACTGCATTGTCATTGAACAAGTTTATTGCACGGTTTGCTACTTCTTTGACGGGGTGATATTTCTTAATAAAACTTTCCATTTCTCCCCATTCCCCAAGCATTTCCTTGATTAGTGAAATAGTAATATCTTCCCTTCCCTCCTCTTCTTCTGAAGAGAGCTCCTCAGCTACCACCTGTGGCTGCTCCCTCTGAAGGTCTTGGAGTTCCTCCGTGGTCAGCTCAGTGTTGTGGTCCTCCACCAACTCCTCCACATCATCATCATCCACCTCCAAGCCATGGACTCGCCCGGAGACACAATATCCTGCACAACAGTCACAGGCTCATCCTCAAAGCCCTCAAAGTCTCTTAGAGCAACAGACTCAGGCCACAATTTCTTCCAGGCTGATTGCATAGTCCTGGAAGGCACTTCCCCCCATGCACCGCATAAGAGGCTCAGGAAAGTGAGGATATTAAAAGGTTCCCTCTGGAACTCACTGAGCGTTAAATTAGTTTCAGAAGACACCTCAAAACACCTCTGAAACAGTGCCTTTGTGTAGAGTTTCTTAAAATTAGAAATGACCTGTCAGTCCCTGGGCTGGAAGAGAGGAGTGGTGTTGGTGGCCAAAACCTATCAGTAATGCAGCTGTCCTCCTCCACCAAAGAAGCCTTCAAACCTGGCAGGTGACCGGGAGCACTGCCCTTCACAAGAAGTGCTCTGAGTGGCCGTTGTTTTTCCTGGAGGTGTTTCTTCACACTTGGAACAAACATTCCATGAGTCGACTGAATAAAAAAATTGTGTGGTTACTCAAGCTTTGCCATTAGCCCTCCTCAACTTATTGAACTTGTTCTGCATGACATTATTGTTTTTGAAAACTTGCAGGTTTTCAGAATGGTAGATGAGTAGAGGCTTCGATTTAAAGTCCCCACTGGCATTTCCACACAACAATGACGTCAGCCTGTCCTCCATTGGCTTGCGTCCTGGCAATGACTTCTCCTCCTGTGTGATGTAGGCCCTCTTTGGCATTTTATTCCAGAAGAGGCCTGTGTCATCACAGTTGAACACTTCTTGGGAACAAATCCTTTGGCATCTACATATTCTTGAAATTCTGTCACAAAATTATCACAGCTGCTTTGTTAGAACTGGCAGCCTCCCCAAGCCTCACTACACTTCTTTTCTTAAATTTATTGAACCAGCCCCTGCTAGCCTTAAACTAATCACTTTCAGCACTCATTCAAGGACTGTCTTTCAGGAGGTCAGTATGCAGTATCTTCGCTTTTTCCATATCATTGCCTCTGAATGCTGTCACCAGCCACAAGCTTTTAATTTATCCAAATCAACAGTAATTTTCTATCTCTTCAGTTGTCTGTGGTTGTTGTTTTGTGAGCACTTTCACCATCAGCATTCTTGATGGTCTCTTTCTGTTTTAAAATTGTGCTAATCGTCAATTTTGCGAAGCCAAACTCGATAGCTAAATAAGATTGAAAAACCACTATCATATTTTACAATTATTTTTTAACCTCTATCATTGTTCTCACAAATTCCCTTTTCAGTTTGCTGCTATCACTAATCTTCTTAGTACCCATGGTGACTTATTGTTCATATTTAATAATAATATAAGCAGCAAAAAAAAACACACACATGAAAATATTCACAGCACAATTTTCTGAGATGTTAACAATTAGTGGTAAACTGACTCACACTTCCATATTCTCTCCCTTGTTACCTGAGAGATGCATGACTGATCATACAGGTATCAGCTTAATACCTGAATTTGCCATAGCATAATACCTGGTTTGAGAATTGAATTTTTGTTTGACAACTGAAACATTTTTTTCCCTATGAATAACTTTGTCAACAAATTATTTGAGTATGGAGAAGTTTGATAACTGAAGTTTTACTGTTCCTATCAATAATCATTTTAAATGTAAATGGCTTAAATACGCTAATCCAGCGGTTCTCAACCTGTGGGTCTCAACCCCTTTAGGGGTCGAATGATCCTTTCACAGGGGTTGCCTAAGACCATCGGAAAACACATATATAATTACATATTGTTTTTGTGATTAATCACTATGCTTTAATTATGTTCAATTTGTAACAATGAAAATACATCCTGCATATCAGATATTTACATTATGATTCATAACAATAGCAAAATTACAGTTATGAAGTAGCAACGAAAATAATTTTATGGTTGGGGGTCACCACAACATGAGGAACTGTATTAAAGGGTTGTGGCATTAGGAAGGTTGAGAACCACTGCTCTAATCAAAAGACATAGTGTAGCTAAATGGATTAAAAACAAACAAACAACAAAACAAAAAAACAAGACTCATATATATATATACTATCTATTAGAGATCTATTCAGAATGCAAGATACACACAGACTGAAAGTAAAAGAATGGGAAAAAGATATTTTATGCAAATGGAAGCAAAGGAAAAGCTGGGGTAGTAATACTTATATCAGACAAAATAGTTAACAAAGGCTATAATAAGAGTCAAAGAAGGACATTACATAATGATAAATGGATCAATCCAACAAGAGGATATAACTCATAATCATTTATGCACTGAACATAGGAGCACCTACTTTTACAAATCTTAATGGACATAAGGAGAAATTAACAGTAATATAGTCACAATAAGAAGTTTTAACATCCAAATGACGTCAATGGATAGATCTTCAGACAAAAAATCAACAAGGAAACAGCAGCCTCTAATGACACATTAGATCAGATGGATTTAATTGATATTTTCACACCATTTTACCCAAAGCAGCAGAATATACCTTTTTTTTCAAGTGCAACATGAAACATTCTCTAGGATAGACCAAATATTAGAACATAAAGCTATCCCAATAAATTAAAAAGGACTAAAATCATATCAAGAATCTTCCTCCACCACAATAGTATGAAACTAGAAATCAATTACAAGAAAAAAATTAAAAATACACAAACACTTTAAGGCTAAATAACATAATAACATATTACTAAACAATGAATGGGTGAACAATACAATAAAGGAAGAAAACAAAAGCTACCTTGAGACAAGTGAAAATAAAATCATAACAACACAAAATATATGGGTCACTAAGAGGGAAATTCCTACCAATAGAGGCTTATGTCAAGAAGCAAGAAATATCTCAAATAAACAATCTAACCTTACACTTAAAGAAACAGGGAAGAGAACAACATGCAACATGCAAAACCCAAAGTGAGCAGAAGGGAAAAAATAATAAAGACCAGAGTAGAAATAAATGAAGTGAAGTCTAAAAAAAAAACCAAAAACAAAGAACAATACAAAAGATCAAAGAAAACAAGAGCTAGTTATTTGAAAAGATAATCAACATGATAAACCTTTAACCAAACTCATCAAGAAACAAAGAGAAAAGATGTAAATAAATAAAATAAGTAACAGCTGACACCACAGAAATATAAAGGAATATAAAAAATATTAAGAACAACTATATGCAACAAATTGGACAATCTGGAAGATATAGATAAATTTTTAGAAATATTAATAACCCAACCTGTATCAAGAAGAAACAGAAAATCTGAAGAGACTGCTTACAACTACTTAAGTTGCAGCAATAATAAAAAAATCTCCTAGATAAACAAAAGTCTTAGACTGCTTGACCTTACCCAATACTCAAATAACAACTCATACCTATCCTATCCTTCTCAAACTATTCCAAGAAATCCAAGAACAGGAAAAAACTTCCACGATCATGTTATAAGGTCAGCATTATCCCAGTTCTAAAATCAGATAGAGACACCAAAAAGAAATAAATTTATAAGCCAATATCTATGATAAACACAGATATAAAAACTCTCAACAAAATATTAGCAAAATGAAATCCAGCAATACATTAAACAGATCATAAACCAGGATCAAGTGGCTTTACTTCTGGGATACACAGTTGGTATAAAATCAATTAACATGATACACCATGAAAATAAAATACAATAAAGGATAATCATATGATCATATGATCATAGATGCAGAGTAGCATTTAACAATATCTACCACCAACTTATGATAAAAACTTTCAGCAAAATGGGAATAGAGGGGTCATATTGCAACATAATAAAGGCCATTTATGACAAACCCACAGCCAACATCATGCTCCAGTTGGGTGTTTTTTGCTTCTTCATATTTCAAGTCTTTGACTTGATTCTTGGGATCCTCTATTCTGCTGTTGGATCTCTGTATATTATTCTTTATTTCAGTCAGTGTATGCTTAATTTCTAGTTGGTCATTTTTCATATCCTCGAGGGTCTCACTAAATTTTTCGGTGGTTTCTAGAAAATTCTTGAAAAACCTTATAACCGTGGTTTTGAACTCTATATCCAGTAGTTTGCTTTCCTCCATTTCTGTCGTTTGTGACCTGTTTCTTTGTCTCTGCATTTTGGCTGCTTCCCTGTGTTGACAGAGTGGCTTTGTGTGCTAGGTGTCCTATAGGGCCCAGTGGTTCCGCTTCCCCAATTACCTGAAGTGGACACTCTTGGTATGAATCTGGGTTTCCAGAGACTTGCCTTGAACTGGAGTTCAGAGCAGTTGGGAGCTTGTGTCTCCCTCCTTATTGAAAAAGACAACCGCATCCTCATTTGCCAGCCCTTTCTGCGTACACCTCTGTACCTCTGCACTTTACTTCCGCACCTCCTCTGAGTCTCAGTGTGCTTTTCTCTTTCCTTCTAGTTGTAGAATTTCCACTCAGCCAGCCTTCCTGTGGTTCTGGATGATGTCTGTTTTGTCTTTTAGTTGTATTTTTGAAGTGGTTGTGCGAGGCAGCAATTTCCGGTGTTTACCTATGCCGCCATCTTGGTTTCTCCTCCATTCACAAAACTTTAATTACTTTTTATCTTATTACTACACATTTATTTTATATTATCTTATTTTTAAATTCTTTATTTTTTAAAATATTACATATATCTTCTTATTTCCCCATTGACCTCTCCCGTGTCACTCCCATCCCCCCAGCACATGCCCTCACCCCCCTAGTGTCTGTGTCCATTGGTTATGCTTATATGCATGCATACAAGTCCTTTGGTCCTCTCCCCTAACCCTCCCCTGCCTTCCCTCTGAGTTTTGATGGTCTGTAGGATGCTTCTCTGTCTCTGGATCTATTTTTGCTCATCAGTTTATGTTGTTCATTATATTCCACAAATGAGTGAGATCATATGATATCTATCTTTCTCTGACTGGCTTATTTCACTTAGCATAATGTTCTCCAGGTCCATCCATGGTGTTACGAATGATAAGAGTTCCTTCTTTTTCACAGCAGTGTAGTATTCCATTGTGTAGATGTACCACAGTTTTTTAATCCACTCATCTGCTGATGGGCACATAGACAGTTTCCAAATCTTAGCTATTGTAAATTGTGCTGCTATGAATAGAGGGGTGCATATATCCTTTCTAATTGCTGTTTCTGATTTCTTGGGATATATTATCTTTGATAAGGGTTTAATCTCCAAAATTTCCAGGGAACTCATACAACTTAACAAAAGAAAGATAATAAATCCAATCAAAAAATGGGCAAAGGGCCTAAATATATATTTTTCAGAAGAGGACATACAGAAGGCTAAGAGACATATGAAAACATGCTCAAAGCCACTAATCATCCAAGAGATGCAAATCAAAATGACAATGAGTTACCATCTCATACTTGTCAGAATGGCTATCGTCAACAAATCAACAAATGACAAGTGCTGGAGAGGATGTGGAGAAAAAGGAAACCTTCTGCACTGCTGGTGGGAATGCAGACTGGTGTAGCCACTGTGGAAAAAAGTATGGCATTTCCTCCAAAAACTAAAAATGGAACTCCCATTTCACCCAGTAATCCCATTTCTAGGAATATATCTTCTTTTTTATTGAAGTATAATTGATAAATAAAATAATGTATATTTAAAGTATACAATATGGTGATTTGGTAGACTTACACAATTTGAAATTATTATAATATCTAAGTAAATTGACACATCCATCGCTGAATAGTTACCTTTTTTATTTTACCTTTTTTTTGGTTTTTACCATAATCCTGACCTGAGGATATTTTTCCCATTGATTTTTAGATACAGTGGAAGGGAGGTCAGGAGGAAGAGAGAGAGGGAGTGAGAGAGAGACATTAATTGGTTACCTCTCTCATGTGCCCTGACTAGGGCCAGGGATCAAACCTGCAACCCAGATACATGCCCTTGAATAGGAATGGAACCTGAGATCCTTCAGTGTGAGGGCCTATACTCTTTTTCACTGAGCAACACCGTGAAGTGCTAGTCACCTTTAGAAAATTTGCTGAGAACTTTTAAAATCTACTCTTGTAGAAAATTTCAAATATATAATACACTATTATTAACTACTAGAGGCCCGGTGCAAAGGATTTGTGCATCAGTGGGGTCCATCGGCTTGGCTTGCGCCATCTCACAATCAGGGACCCCTGGGGGGATGTTGGAGAGCTGGTTTAGGCCCAATCCCTGTGACCCAGTTGAGGGACCCCACTGGTGCATGAATCTGTGCACTGGGCCTCTAGTATGCATATAAGATCTTTGGTTAATCTCTTCCCACCCTCCCCCTTCCCCCCTTCCCTCTGAGATTCATCAGTCTGTTCCATGTTTCCATGTCTGTGCATTGAGCGTCTGCCCCCTGGTGGTCAGTGAGCATCATAGCTACTGGCCGGTCGGCCAGTCGCTTAATTTTATATATATAGCTAGTTATCTGTTGCATATTAGATCCTCAGAATATAGGCATCTTATAAGTAAAAGTCTGCACTGTTGGACAAATACATTCCCATTTTCCCACCCAGCCTTCAGCAACTACCATTTCACTCTGTTTCTATTAGTCCAATTTATAATCAATATCATACAGTATTTGTCTTTCTGTGCCTGACTTATTCACTTAGCATAATGCCTTCCAGGTTCATCCATAAACTAAAAAGCTTTTGCACAACAAAGGAAATAATTAAAAAAATGAGAAAGCAACCTATAAAATGGAAGAAAATATTTGCAATTCATATATCTGAAAAGGAGTTAATATCTAAAATAATTCAATAGCAAAAATAAAAACAAACAAAATCACACAAATAACCTGGCTAAATATATCCAAAAGAGCAGAATAAACATTTTTCTAAAGAAGATATGTAAGTGGCCAACTGGTACATGAAACAGTGCTCAACAGCACTAATCATGAGCGAAATAAAAATCAAAACCACAGTGAAATATTACTTTACATTTGACCTAGGATGATTATTTTTAAAAAGGCAAGCAATAACAAATGCTGTTGAGGGTGTGGAGAAAAGGGAACCCTTGTAAACTGTTGGTTGAAATGTAAATTGATGCAGCTATTATGGAAAACAATATGGAGTTTCCTCAAAAAATTAAAAATAGGATGAACTTGATCAGCAACAATACTTAGGTATGTTGTGCTATTCAGACATTGTTCCACATGAATTAAAGGGCCCAAATCATGCCAGGAAAACATGCCCCAAACCATAACATTGGCCCCATCAGCTTGAAGGGTTGTACTCATGCATGTGGGGTGCATGCTTTCATGCTGTTTCCGCCAAATTCTCACACTGCCATCTGCATGATGCAACTGGAAACATGATTCATCAGACCACATGACTTTTTTCCAATGCTCCACTGTTCAATCCTTGTGTTCCTGGGCGAATTGGAGACGTTTTATCTTGGTAACTGCAGACAGCAAAGGTGTTCGAACGGGCTTCGGCTTCCATATCCCATACGATGCAGTGTATGGCTAATTTGTCTACAAATGTCAGGTGGTCATAATAATCTGGCCACTCAGTGTATATATATGTAATGTTATACTGTGTATATAAATATATATATATATATATATATTTATATTTAAATATATATTTAAATTATATAAATTACTAGGGGCCCGGTGCACGAAATTCGTGCACTGGGGGGGGGGGAGTGTCCCTCAGCCCAGCCTGCCCCCTCTCACATACTGGGAGCCCTCAGGTGTTGACCCCCATCACCCTCCAATCGCAGGATCAGCCCCTTGCCCAGGCCTGATGCCTCTGGCCCAGGCGTCAGGCCTGGGCAGGGGACCCCCAGACCCCTCCGATTGCTGGCTCCACCCCTGGCCCAGCCTGAAGTCGTCTGGCCCAGGATTCAGCC